>NW_011489342.1:3052424-3052680 GCF_000754665.1 Bison bison bison | reverse complement strand
CACCCCTGCTCCCAGCCTGGGCCGAACCACTGTCTTCTCTTTACCTGGATTTCCATAATAGCCTCAAACCGGCCTTCCTGCCACCCTTGCCCTCCTAAGTCCTCCACACAACAGTCAGAGCGATGCTTTTTAAAAGTAATTCAGGTCATACCACACGTCTGTTCAGAGCCCTGCAGTGACTGCTCACGCCACTCAGAGTCAAAGCAGAAGTCTTTCCTCTCTCCCGCCAGGCCCTCACTTCTCATGCATGCTGCTC
>NW_011489342.1:2975473-3052324 GCF_000754665.1 Bison bison bison | reverse complement strand
TTTCCCTCCCCCCCGCCGGCCCCTCCCTTCTCATGCATGCTGCTTTAGCCACTCTTGATGTTTGCTGTTTCCTAAACCCACCCTTGCTCCGGTCTCGGGGCCTTTACGTTTGCTGTCCTCTCCGCCTGCAGTGCTCTTCCAGTCATCTTTTGGGCTTTGCCCAAGTGCCACCTTCTCAGCAAAGCCTCCCCTGGCCATCCTGTTTTAAATGGCATCCTCACTCTCTATCCTGTATCCTTGTTTCTTTGTGACACTTATCACTTTCTTGAATAATATTTAATATATTTGTGAGTTTTGTTTATTGTCTGGTCTCTAAGTGCAGGGATTTTTGTCAGTTGTTCACTGCTGTTTTCCACTGACCTAAAACAGTGCCTGATATATGATTGATACTTCATAAATATTTGCTGAAGGAAGAAAGAGAGGGAGGAAGAAAGAATGAGGGAGAAAAGGAGGGAATGAAGGGAGCGGGGGAGAAAAGAAGGAAAAAACTATATTTGAAACACATGATAGAATACATTTATTGTTTAAAACACAGATAAGATCAAACTGGATGTGGTCATTTCACACTGAACTACCCCTCTACAATATGCACATGTACACATTAGGATGACACAGTCTCTTTCAGAGCTGGCCAGTGGCTGGGAGAAGTGTCTGCACCATCACACATACCCTGACATTCCACCCGGGAAGGGGCTCCAGGGCTATATTCTTGGCATAAGGCTGGTCTTCCCAACACACAGATAGGAGGTTCAGCTGCAGAATTCGAAACCCCACTCGCCTCTCGCACAGGAGGCCAGAACTCAGTTTAGATTCACATCTGGAATGTGCAAGCATCCGTATTTCAGAACTTCTGAGTTGGTAAATATCCCCAGGAACTGTATTGCGCAGGATCCACTGCACAGCTGGAAGGGCCCTGGGGACTCGTGTGTGTGGGTGATTGCTCACCGTGAAAAGCACAGTAGGGGATGTGAGATTTTATGTGTGTGTGAAATTTTGAAAAAATGTTTAATAGGCGTCTCTGTCATTTATAATATGGGACAGTTTGCATGCAGAAAACAGCTGGTTAATTTGGTTTTTCCCTTTCGGTAAAGATGCACCCTCATCCAAATGCTGATCAGAGGACCTGGTAGAAAAGCAGCCTGAGGCTCTGTCTGGCCCATTCTGCCCTGCAAACTGCCATCCTCCAGTAGGGCCATGAGCCTTGTTAAGTTGCTTCAGTCATGTCCGACGCTGTGCGACCCTATAGACAGCAGTATGGCAAGAAAGTGCAATTCTGCAGCCAGCCAGCCTCTGGCTGAGATTTCTCAGGCTCAACTGAGTGAGCAACAGTGCCAGGGAGGGGGAAAGACAGAAATACATTTGGGTTCTACTCTACTGTTGAGTGCCATAGCCAGAAACTGAACATCTCTGACTTATGTAATAAAATCCCTAAGTCAGTCATTTTGGATACCTACCTCCTTGGCGGGAGGTGGGAGGGTGCAAAGGAAGGAAACAACACAGAAAAGGGCATTAAATACTGTATAAGAGAAAAGGGTCTCATAGGGCCAAAAGGAAAATAGCTGGAGATGTAATAGTCGCCTCTCCCTTAAAACTTTCATGCCCTGTTTTGGGTCTGAGTTTTATAAAAGGTCACCTAAAGTGTTGCAAGGCAATTTTAGCAATGTGATCCCACAAATGCTCTGGTCTCTCAAAAATAACCCTGCTGTCTTCTCTGAAACTCAGCGTTTGAGAACTGTGACTCCCAGTTTTAAAGTTCTAGCATAAGAAAATGGGTTACTACTCTCTGACATAAACCTCTTTGTTTTTTCCTCTTTCAAAAACTGTGCACAAAAACAAAACACCAACAGCTACATGTGGAAATGTGGGAAATGCTCAACACAAACTGGAAGGTCTTTCTCTGTAACAGGGAGTGTCTTTTGCATCTACATCTAAGCAAACAGCATTGGTGAGCCAAGATTGTTGACATCAACCTCAATAAAACAGGTGGGGAAACAAAGTGGGAAGGACAGCGGTGTTAATGTTGCACAATCAGTGAACCCCCAGGAGCATCAGATTATTTATGTGCTTCCAAACAAGGTGGTTTTGGTCCATTTTGGAGACCCCACAGTCCTTCAGTTTGGGATGAACACTGTTGTGGATGAAGGAGATGAATTTTAGGACAGGCAGCAGTCCTCTGGCCTTTTTGGGTCTCTTGAATTGAGTGGCCATCTGTTCCTGGAGAACAATTGGAGCAGCAGCTGGGCATGTTGTGCCATCAAAGGCCCAGGACACAGCAGGTTTGGAGGTCACCAGGAGTTTTAGGAGTCAGCCAGGTCAGCCCTTGATACCTGATGCTTTGATAGATTTCAATAAAGCCAGGATTATTCCACTTTAAAATGAGCATGTCGGCTGGAAAGATGGCAGGGTCCCACCCTGGTCTCTCTCATTTCTTTTGCTGTCATGGGAATGAGTTTGCAGTTTAGTCATATCTTTTTGTTGTCTTTCTCCTCTTTCAGGACTGAAAACAAGCAAAGAATATAACAAACACTGACAGGCAGTTCTTAGGTAAAGCAACAGAGATTGGGCTGTGTGGGGATATGTTCAGAGTTCAGAGGATCTAGCAGGCTGGGCTTAGGAGTGTTGATAAAACAAGCTACCCCTTGGGTTGTGGTTGCTGAGTTGCTAAGTCATGTCTGATTCTTTGGGACCCTACAAACCGTAGCACGCCAGGCTTCCCTGTCTTTCACTACCTCCCAGAGTTTGCTCAAACTCATGCCTGTTGAGTCAGTGATGCCACCCAACCATCTCATCCTCTGTTGTCCCTTTCTCTTGCCCTCTATCTCTCCCAGCATCAGGTCTTTTCCAGTGAGTCAACTCTTCGTGTCAGGTGGCCAAAGAACTGAAGCTTCAGCTTCAGTGTCAGTCCGTTCAGTGAATATTTAGGGTTGAGTTCCTTTAGGATTGACTGGTTTGATCTGGTTTTATCATTCAGCAATTTGGGCTTTTTAACTCAGTATTTGTAGTGTTTTCACTTGCAATCAGAAATGCGAACCAGATGTAGGACGCCAGAGAAAGACCACACTGAGAAGCTCTTAGCCCCTTGATCATCTGTCCTCTCTTAAGCATTCTCTCTCTCTCTCTCTCTCACACACACACACACACACACACACACACACACGGGTGTGTATTTTAAATACTGAAATAATAAGTAGTAAGCATACATTGAAACCAGTATCCAGCCATTAAAAATATGTATGTGACCCAGAGAGAGTGAAAACAAAGGAAAAAACAGATTTCTTACCAGCCTTCGGAGCTGAATGAATGACTGCAGCATTTTGCTGGGTGTCTTTGTATCTAGGCTGACTTTAATATTTTGTAACTTTAGGGAAATAACGTGCAGTCCAGACTCATTACTCAACCCCGGAACCTCAGACATATGCGTGGGAAGTACACTGATGGCCAAAGCAAAAAAATAAGAGCAACTTTTTAAAATTAGAAGTCATTTGGATGGAAGGCAAGAAAAATAGAAAGACTGCAAAAAAAAATGGGTTTATTTTGTGAAACGAAACTTTCATGAGAACTAGTGTTGGCCTCATGCTAGCCACTGGAGGTATACTGGGTGGCACAACTCAGGGGAGGGCCCCATTTTAAAAGCTGGTAATAAATCCTCTAGGAACAGAGAGGAGGAAAGGAGCCCCAAGTCAGTCGTGAGCAGTTTCCATTACTGATGGGCTGCAATGGTCAGGGATTTCCACGGGAAGAAAGTCAGGAGACCTGATCGTATTCCCCACTTCCATTAGGATCTTGGTTTTTGCATCTGTAAAATGAGAATAATAATGCCTGCTCTGCCTTCCTCATGTAATAGAGACGTTACTGAACCAAACTTCCATTCACCCTCAAGCAGTAAAGCCCATCTACTGACCCCAGGTTGTGATGAAGGAAAGTGCAGCATGTGTTGTAAGGCACCAGACAGATTCCAGTGCAGCTAATTCTCGAAAGGGTTCCAGGGAGGCATTTTTAAAGGCAAGGGGAGGGAGGGGAGTCACAGGGTATGTGATCAGCTTATGCACAGTCCTCTGATTTGTTGACGGTGAGGTAACAGGGCAGTGTCATATGGGTTAGTAAGATCAGTCCTTACCCTCTAGCCAGTGTGGGGACTACATGCTTATGGCATCATGTAGTGAACTGCTTTCATTCGGGGGCTTCAGTATCTGCAAAATGACTCAGGAATGTGTGTTAGATACTACTACTGATGTACTTGTAGGAGGAACTGAAGATTCTATGACTGCCATATGGCTGATTTATCGTTTAAATTGTTACTAGTGCTCCTGGCCCAACTGCTATTTTTGTTTTTACATGTTCACATCATTAATTCCTCAGCCAGGGTTTTGTGGCTCAGGGGACGCCTTGAAGACTAGAGTTTTTCTACAACCAAGAGGCAGGCAGAGGACATGGATGGCAGGGTGTCTGTCTCAGGCCCCTAGGGGTCTGCTTGATTACAGAGATACCATATAATATAATGTAGACCACAAATATACAATGTTACTTTTAATATTCTGGTCCTGAATTTGGTTGTGACCCTTAGGACCTGGCCCTGGGGCAGAGTCCCCTGTTTCTAGTACCCCTTCTTGTGATACCAGAAATCTGATACCTTGGTCAGAAGGAAACCCCAAAGGGCATGGCCCCTGGGTGTTATGTTAGAGACTCACAAGAGTGAATTGACTGGACGACTGGGTTTTGATGATGATAAACCTCTACAGTGGTACTTTGACTTCAAGATATTTTATAGTTGTGAACATTCATTTAGCAAAATTTATCAAGCACCTACTTTGTGCCAGGTTTGAGGTATGACACTGGGGTCACTGCTTGTGACCCAAGCACACACAGTATCTGATCTCATAAAGCTAGAAGTCTTGGTGGGGGCGGGGGTGGGAATGGTCATAGGTAATAATTTAAAAATCATACTGCTCATTCATGGTTATATATTCTTAAGGTGGCCAGAAGAAAGGGTGGGAGGAGAGGCTGGAAGGGTGGCACCACACAGGCTCATAAAGGCCATGGTATGGATTTTTGCCTTTGAGAGTCTGGAGTTCTAAGTGGCATGATAGGAGGTTGGGGTGGGGTGGGCATGAATAGAAACATTTTCACATTCTGTGTTTGAAAAGATATTGATTCCTATGGCAGGGGTGGTTTTCAATAGCACGTAATCCATTCATACTTCCATCTTCTCTAATAATCCCCCTGAAGTGAAGTGCTTCAGATTAGTGCAGTGGTTTCCAATGGTAGGAGTACATTAGAATTCCCAGGGGGTAGTTTTTAAAGGTCCAGGCCCATCCCCAGAAATTTGGATATCATTGGTCTGAGTGAAGCTTGAACATGGCTTGTTTGTTCATTTGTGTTCCCCAGGTGATTCTAACGATCAGGTAAGGTTGAGACCCACAGGTACAGAGAAAAGCATGAAACAGGGATCCTCAAAGTGTGGTCCCTGGACCAGCAATATCAGCGTCACCTGGGAGCCTGTCAGGGATGCAGATTCTTCGGCCTGATCTCACATTGACTGAGCCAGAAAGCCTGGGGCCCAGCAGTCTGTATTTGAACCAGACCTCCGTGGGTCCTGAGATCCCAGAAGTGTAAGAAGTGCTCATTGTCAAAGGTTCCAGGCAAGAGAAACTGGAGTTTGGATCTGGTTCTAGATCTAGTTGTGGAATAGCTCTCTTATTGGGGAGGGGGCACAAATCATTAAGCTTCCCTGACCCTCAGTCTCTCCAGCTGCAAGAAGAGCAGGTGGGATTAGATGAGCTCCAAGGTTACTTGTGATGTTAAGAATGTATCTTTTGTGCACACTAAAGCTAATAAATTTGAGGTCTTTATAATGTACTTTTTAAAATTTGTATTTTTATATAATGGAACCAGAACACAATCACTGTGGGAAGCTCAAAATATACAGGAAAGAATAAAGATGAAAATAAATGTCAATTAAAATTTCTCTACTTAGAACTGTTGCCTTATCACCAATAGTTGGTATATTGAAGATATTTTGGTGTGTTTTTTGGTATTTTCTGCATGATTGAAGTCATACTATATTAGGTTTATGAGCCTACTTCTCATCTAACATTATATTAGGTGAGAATATCCCTTCTTCACTGAAAGTTATTTTAATCATCTTTGTTAATATCTACCTAATATTCTATTGCATGTTTATACCGTAATGTATTTAACCTTACCCCATCTTCAATGTTTAAGCCTTCTCTCATTTCTTGTTATTATTATGATATGTATCTATCTATTAATTCTTTGTTTGAAGACCTCCTTAAGAGAATCCTAGAAATAGAATCATTGGATCAATGTACATGAGGCATTTGATACACTGACAGTGTTTTCCCCAGCAATGGGCCACTTATTACAAACAGAAGCATTCTGTTAGTGAGCTGTCCCCATGATATCCTCGCCAGCATCAGTAATACTGATCTTCATTTCATATATTGCCATGAGGCAGCAGATGCCCGCATCTACAGGGTAGTGTCTGTAACAGGGGTATAGCTCAGGCTTTCAGCCCCTTCGGGGGACTCAGACCCGAGATGGAAGTGAGTGGGGCCCCAGGAGGAGTAGGACTGGGATTGGAATAGGTGGGGAGAGACTGTCTTGGGACTGATGATCACATTTTCAAAAAGCCCTCCTTAAAATGTACCATAGAAATTTACTCAGTGCCTATGGAAGAACTACAGATTGACGTAAATCAACTTTTCTAGAAATTGGTACTAAAAAGGCAGAATGTTGTGGTCCCCAGAGGCCAAGATGCAGGTCTGCCTGAAGCCAGGTGGAGAAGGGACCTTTGATTACATGAGCTTCTGGGATCCCCACGTTTTTAAGATGCTCGATTACTAAAGCCCGAGCAGAGGGAAAGGCTTCCTGTTTCTCCCACCGTCCCTGAGCGTGTTCCATGCACATGCACCCCAGTGCGCCTCGTTCCCCTTGTCTTCCTGCCCAGTGCCCCGTTCTTCTTCCTTGTCTTCATCTGACAGACTTCCACTGCCTTCTGGCTACCTGACGCCTCCTTGGGTGCAAGATCCTCATCACGGAGACAAAGAGCAGTGAGAGGCCATACACAGAAAATAGAATCCCAGCCCTTATTTATAAAAAAGGAAAAGGGAAGTGGTGAGCTTATTTCACCGTTTATTTATAGCCCCACCTACTAACAGAAGTATCTTAAGTCGTGTCTGCTTCGGCAGAGGCCCCAGTGAGAACAAAAGTCTCCGCAGTGAAACCAAACCAGGCCACACCAGTCCTGAGAGTTGTTAACAAGTTAACTATGGGGAAGAGTAATTCTTGCATTTTAGCCTCTGAATATTTCAAAATGTGAACAATATTTGGATGAGAGGCAGTTTTAGAGGGTGGTTAAAAGATAGATTTAGTGTTACACCCAGAAGAACTGGCACAGGTATTCAAACAAAAAACCTGTTCAAGAATATTCTTAGCAGCAGTAGTCACAGTAGCCAAAAGGTGAAAACAGCCCACATGCACATCCCCTGGAGAATGGATAAATAATATGTGGACCATCCATAGTAATCCATACAATGGATTACTATTGAGCAATAAAAAGTAAGAAGTCAGACACAAAAGGCCAGAGATTGCATATTTCATTTATATAAAGTATTCAGAATAGGCAGATCCATAGAGAAAGCAGATTAGTGGTTGCCAGAGGCTGGAGGGAGAAGGGAATGGTGAGTGACTGCTTAATTGGGTAAAAGGTTTCATTTTGAATGATGGAAATGTTCTGGAACTAGAGAGCGGTAATGCTTGCAGGACATTGTGAATGTATGTAATGCCACTGGATTGCTGAACTATACTTTTAAATTGTTAAAATGATAGATTTGCTGTTATGCTGATTTTATCTCAGTAAAAAATAAACTGATTTTGGGGAACAAAAAACAACCAAAAAATAGACCTAGGCATTGTGCCTGGGTTCTAATCTCAGCTTTACCACTTATCAACTGTGTGACCTTGAGCAAATCACTTAAATGCTCAGTTCCCATTTTCTCATCTGTAAAGTGGAGGTAATTATAACAGTACCTACCTCAGAGGGTTATAAAACTTAAGCCAATTTATACAAAGTGCTTAGAAGGGCTCAGGGGGCTCAGTGGTAAAGAATCTGCCTGCCAATGCAGGAGATGTGGCTTCAACCCCTGGGTCGGGAAGATCCCCTGGAGAAACAAAATGCAATCCTTTCTTTTCTGGAGAATCCCATGGATAGAGAAGCCTGGAAGGCTACAGTTCATGGGATTACGAAGAGTCGGACATGACTGAGCAACTGAGCATGCACGCATGCAAAGTGCTTAGCATATTAAATACCTGACACAGAGAAAGTATGCTGTAAATGTTTGTTATTAATCTAACCCCTGTATTCTCAACTGGGGGCAGTTTTTTCTCAGAGGAGGAATGTGGCAGTCTGGAGAGATTTGTGATATCACAGTTGTGGGGTGCGACTGGCATCTAGTGGGTAGCGCCAGGGATGCTGCTAAGCATTGTACAATGCAAAGGACAGCCCCGACAACAAAGAATTATCCAACCCCAAATTTCAGTGATTCCCAGGTTGACAATAGGGACTGAACCCCCGTCCCCTGCATTGGAAGTGCAGCGTCTTGACCACCAGGGAAGCTGGACAATCCCTGATTTAAACAGAGATTGTAGGCACATGCACTTTCTCTTATGTATATATAAATGAAAATAGGTCAGATAGAAATTTCTGTCAGAAAAAGATGGCCAGCCTGTCTCTGTGTATTAGAGAACATGTGTTAGACTTTGTAGGGATATAGAAGAGACCCAGCGGTGGTCCTGGAGGAGCTTGGATAAGAACTCTGTGCAGCAGGGCTGTTTAAGAGGCAAGTTTTTACCAAGTGACTTTTGTAAGCATTTTCCTTTAATATGAGGGTGACCTGGGGTCATCCACACTTCTCAGAATAATGTTTGCTCAAATGCCAACCTTAACGGTTCCCTATAAAGATACATCTTAAGTGGACAGTGTCTGTTTACATGCCTGAAGGTATCTTGTGTTTGGGTAAATTCTATTGAACAAATATCTGAAAAAGAAATCCCGGTCACAAATAGAAATAAAAAGTACTTGTTAAGAGTAAAAGCACAGACATGAGAAAAATGTTAAAGCTTGTATTCAACCATTCACACACCAAAGGGTAACGGAGACCCCTTTTGCCCACTTTCCATTTAAAGAGTTATTTTATTCAGATTCTAAAGCCATGTCGCCATATGATTAATCTAATTCGGATCACAGAATATGTGCTCACACAGAATGACTTGCTGTCAAAAGCTCTGTCTTGATTTGCTAGCTGGGAAGTTTAGAGAAGGGACCCTTATTCTTCCTCTCTGGCTTTTTGCCTTTAGGCTAAGGACTAGAAGACTGTTAAAGGCATGCCAGACCTTCACTCAATCTCTGTGTGTGCCAGATGTCCTCTAGGATTGGGCAACAGGAAGGAGGGCTGAGGAATCTGGTGGAGACCATCAGGAGGGCAGACCCCTGTGGGTTTACACCCTTGGAAGCTAAAGCATGGTGATGGATGGGGCAAGAGACCCCCTCCATGCAGCCACTTTTGCACACCTTCCTCCACTATTCTGGTTTCCTACATGTATAGGTGCTTTCTGACAACTTATTTAATGCCTGCTAAAAGAGTCTCCTGAGAGTCCCTGGACTGCAAGGAGATCCAGCCAGTCCATTCTGAAGGAGATCAGCTCTGGGATTTCTTTGGAAGGAATGATGCTAAAGCTGAAACTCCAGTACTTTGGCCACCTCATGAGAAGAGTTGACTCATTGGAAAAGACTCTGATGCTGGGAGGGATTGGGGGCAGGAGGAGAAGGGGATGACAGAGGATGAGATGGCTGGATGGCATCACCGACTCAATGGACGTGAGTCTGAGTGAACTCCGGGAGTTGGTGATGGACAGGGAGGCCTGGCGTGCTGTGATTCATGAGGTCGCAAAGAGTCGGACACGACTGAGTGACTCAACCAAACTGAACTGAAAGGAATCTTATTAGACACTCTTGTAGGAGGAAAAAAAGTGAACCAGACATAAAATGTATCACAGTGGATTCTCAATATGGAAGACTATAAGACCTGTTATAAGTCACTCTAAGAGAGAAAGTGATTAAGTGCAATAAGAAAAATGTGAGAAAAATACTATGGATTCTAAAGCAGTGTTTGCCTCCAATGGGGAGTTTGGAGAAGTCTTTTTGGAGAGGGAGGTATTTGAGGTAGAATGTGAAGGTTGGTGGATACGTAGACATGGAAATGGTGCTAGAAAATGCTAAAAGACAGAGCAAGCTACCAAGGTGGCAAGTTGAGTATGTCAGAGAAGAAATTTTGTAGGATTTGTGGTGGTGAGTATAGGAAAATAGATAAGATGGATAGGTTGAGATGAGCTCATGTAAAACCCACAATATAAGGATTCAGTCAAGCCAGGGGGAATCACTGACATTTCTGAGCAAAGGTGGAGTGGACTAAGAAGACTGTTGGGTAGCTGTGTGTAAGGTAGACTGGAGAGAGATCTAGGCTCTGAGTTATTGTGGGACAAGAATGGTAAGGAGGGCGCAGACTTGACCAATATTTCAGGTAAAGCATTTGGCAAGACTCAGTGGATGACGCAGCACTGCACTGCCTACTTAGGTGCTAGGGTATGGGCTGCAGAACACAGAACACCCAGAACAGGTGCTGGGTGCAGATGTTTTGGGTTCTAGTCCTGGCTCTGCTGCCTAAACTAGTTACATGTCCTTGAAATATCTCTTAATCTCCTCATCCACAAAATGTATATTTTGCATATACATGAGCTGCAGATTAACTGAGTCAGTGCACTTAACACATTCTGAATCTTGTCTGGCTTAACAAGTTAATGTGTCCAAAAGCCCAATATAAAAATTGATTGTTATTATTATCAGAAGTTAAAAGGAGGTGAAATGAGAGGCAGGACATCTGAACCAAGTTGGAATTTAATTGCCAGGAATAAAGAATTACACAAGGAAAAGATTGGTGTTTTGTTACTCTCCCCGGGGCTCCTTGGAAGGGCTGGAATGTGGGGCCACATAGAGGATGGGATGAAATTCACGGACAGTCCCATCTGCATCATGGTCCAGCCATCCACGTTCTTGCTTTCCAGTTCCAAAAGCATTGATTTTATTGTCTGGCATTAGCTGCATTAAACTTTGCCAACAGATTAGGAGTACTCATTAAGAGATAATGATTTCCTCACTTCTATTAATGCAGAGAACTGGAACTAGAAAACCAGGGTCCCGAGAGAGACCATCAAACAGATGATGCTTTTACGAGCCAGGAGGGCATTAGCTTGGATACTAAAAGAATTAACATTGAAAATGTTTTATTTAAAAGAAAAAAAAGTATGATGTTTTAGTTAAGGAATACTGCCTTCTTTGTATGGGAGGGGTTGTTTGTGGTGGGTGGGGGAGTCCATGGGGGTATTCTGAGGCAAGACATCCTCTCTCTTATTTTAAACTTGTAACTGTAGATCCCAGAGCTGAAACGCTATATACAGTTCTTGTATGCCCCATTCAGTGGTCAGACTGTTCTAATTTAATGTAAGCATAAGAATAAAAATAAAGCTTTCAAGTGCTGGGACAGATTTTTTTTTTTTTTTTAAGAGACGCAGGCTTTATCCCCTATATGATTAAACAGTCATTAGGGTTTAAAGGTTTAATCTGCTGGAATTCAGCCCAGAATGGGGTTCAGAGCCCCAGAATAATTGGATACAGCCTCAGGCTTTGAAGATCAGAGTTGGTTGGTTGGGTGTGTGAGTGTGTGTGTGTGTGTGTGAAATATGCTAGCAAGTATTTGAGGTCTCTCCTTTGCAATGCGCTGTGACAGGAGGAATAAAGCTGCCCGCCCCTGCCTCCTCCATTGATTCCTCAGGGGCTGACTGGATACAGCTTCTGGGGGGTGCTGCGCTCATGAATGTGTGCTATTGTTCCAGGCACACGTTGGCCTTAAGAAATAACGCAGAACAAAACAGGCCTGTCCTTATTCAGATGCAGAGCCCTCTCCATCACTCAAACAGGCCCTTCCAGGTCACATGCCCCAGGCCTCTGCAGACAGAACGCAGCTGCCTCGAATCTGCTGCCTAACATTAGCCGCAGTTCAAAAAATCTGATGGCGCTGCACTGCCCAGGCTCCGCAGAGGAAACCAGAAAGATCTGGGGTCCGGTCACTATGTTCTCCGAGGAACTGTGGCTGGAGAATGAGAAGAAGTGTGCTGTGGTTCGGAAGCCTAAGCCAGGCAGAAAACGCCAGGAGCTGCTGGCCGTGGCCTTGGGGGTGAAGGTGGGAATCAAAGGCGCCTTTCTCTGGCCCCCTCTCAAACTCTTTGCCTGTCAACAGATCTCCTCCCTGGTCCGAAGGGCCGCCCTCACACACAACGACAACCACTTCAACTATGAGAAGACACACAACTTTAAGGTAAGCGAACCTCTGCATCCTTTCTTCTGTTATAAAAGGGCAGGTGGAGAGCTCCAGGCCATGGTTTCTGTCTGGGCTTTGGTAAAGTCACGAGACGGCAGATTTTCTGCTTTCCACATTGAGTTACTTGCTCTGAATCAAATCAAACGGGAGGTTTCAGAAAGCAGTTTGCTTGATGCTAATGCTCAGAAGCACCTCTATGTATGTTAACTGAGTTCTAATGAATTCGGCCCATTTCCTCTCCACATTCCCATGTCCAGTGAAAGAAAAACAGAGCATGCCCAATCTTTGGCATTTAGAGGTCATCTGGTGAATATCAAGCGGTACTTTTCCACTCGGAGTAGCAGTAAAGAATATTGTTATCTGTGAGCAAGTGGAAACAGTTGCCCGTTTCACATTTTGTGTTTTGTCTTTTGTTTTCAGGGATGCTAACTCTTTGGGTTTATGTGTAGACAGCTGTGAAAGCAAATGATGACGGGAGATACCATCCAGTAGCTTTTGTTTGTGCTCGAGGTGCAGGGGGCGCCCTGGCAGCCTTGCCAAGCTCCTTCTGGTCCCAGCCTTGGTCTTGCTCACCAGACCAAACAAAAAGATAGGAAGAGCTGGCGGGGGGTTAAGTGGATTTTCCCATGTGTATTTATAAACTGGAAATACCACTATCTTCATTTCAGACTAGCACTTGGAGAAACGGCCTGCCGTCAGAAAATTATGGCCTGTTTCCTTTGCCCTGATGTGTTTTCCAAGAAGGGCTGGGAGGAGGTTCTGATGCCAAATTGCCTGGTTTGAGATGCCCCTGAGTGCAGGAGAGACAGGACAGAGTTAGAGGTTTTACACCAGCACAGGGGCTGACCGTGTGGAAGTTGGAGAGAATGGAGATGAAGGATCTAGGAAGAAGACACAGGAGCAGCTAAATGTAAATTGTATTCTTTATTTAAAATTCTTTTTCCTTTAGGGTCAGTAGCCCAAGAAACTTTTGGAACTGGGGAACCATTTGTCAGAAGTGACCAGGAAAACCTAGTTCATTCTGTTGCTTTTCTATCCTTCATACAGACAGATGTGTGTCTATTAAATATACATTTGTGTTCGTTTGGTCTGTTTGCCCTGCTTCTGTTTTTAGAAAGCAAGGAGCTCAGACATTTGCATGCTATAATTGAACTGAGGCATGGAGTTATCCAGCCCTCCGTATTTAGCATAAGAGTGAAGAATTGCGTTAGATAGGTCCTTATCCATGCCAAGGCTCTTGTTATTTCTCCCACCATTGAGTAGTGACAATTATAATTTGGGGCATCACTGAATAGTGACAGGTCTAATTTATGTTTTTTTCTTTTTCCACTTTCCTATCTTTACCCTAATTAATTTTTTTTTAATTTTAAGAAAGTATTTTTCTGACTTCTGGCAGAAATTCCTGATCCTTTGCCTCCTGTATTTGTACTACCATGAATGGGAGGATGGATCTTGGACTTGCCTTTTTTTTTACCTCCCTCTTGAAAATTCTGATTCTTTTGGCTCTAAGATCCAGCTGGACTTTTGCCCTATTGCAATGTATGTTTGCGTGGAATAGCTTTCCTCTATAGATACTGTGTCTGAGTTTGTGTGAAGAACACACAAGTGTATTTAGTTGATTGGTACTTCATAATTAATTTCAGTCTTTTTTTCATCTTAGATCTCTGCATGGGACATAAAAACATTTAAACCAAAAGGATAGTTGAACCTTATCTTCTCAAGTATTTCTGTTGCTAACATGATCTATGTTAATTATTACTGAAAAACACTAACAGCTTTTTAAATGTTTGTTTAAAAAGTCTGTATCTATTGACGATATCTTTTCTAACTTACTGCTATTGAGAGAAAAGAAAGCAGAGAACAGATGAGTTGTCAGAGGGGAATGCAAGCCAGACAGGACCGTTTCTCTTCCGTGTTTTAAATAGACATCTTTGAGACATAGCAGACCCTTGAGTGCTGTGTCAGTTGATTGTGGCTTTCAATGGTACTGCTCGTGCCACTGTCCTTAAGAATGAGAGGCTGGGGCAGGAGGGGGTGGCTCCCTCTGTCACTCCTGGCCCCTTTTATCATTCAGCCCTCTCCTCACCCCCCACCCCTACCCACAACCAACTTTAAGTGGGAACTCTGCATGGTCTTTAGAAGAACATTCTAAAAGCAGGTCCCTGCTATAAATAGAGCAGTAAGGTTTTAGTAACATGACCGAACCAAAGAAAGAAAGTCTTATCAAAGGCCCCTGACATCTGCCTGGAATCTGTTTTATATCTTAATTTTGCAGTGAGTTTTTATTTATATTCATTTCTAGTAGGCTTTGTTCTGAAACTGTCTTGATTTGTAAGTTGGGTTATTATTTGAGGATATTATGTGTCTGGCATAAAGTAAATGTTTAAAAAGAACAAGTAATCACATTCTCATCCTTATCAACAAATAAGCTTTGCTAGGCCCTGTCTGCACTCTCATCGAGAGGCCTCCTACCAAAGACTTGAATCTGCCAGCAGATCTTGATGCCTCACTTCAGAGCAAGATTTTTTTTGCCCCCATCAGGACTATTCCCTGAATGAAAAGCCCTTTCCTCACTCTCCCCAGGAGCTTCATCACAAGCAATGAATAGATAACCTATAATGAAAAAAATCACTTTGCCATACACCTGAAACTAAGACATCTTTGTAAATCAACTGTACTTCAAATTTAAAAAACAATGCCATAATTGCAATTTTTTTGTATTTTGGCCTTGCTATGTAGCATCTTAGTTCCCCCATCAGGGATTGAACCCATCCCCCCTGCATTGGCAGCATGGAGTCTTCACCACTGTACCACCAGGGAAGTCTCAATAATAACAATTTTTAAAAACAGCAATGGCTAGAAACTCCTGACTTGGTTGAGGTCGGAACCCCTCCCACTCCCTTCTTTGAGAAGGCTCCCATCAGTGCTCCTGAGGGCATATCTACTGCCCTTGTTTTCCAAACAAAGCGTGTCTGGGAAAAACTGAAAATCTGCTCTGGAAACAAAAGCTTTTGGAAGCTAATTAAGTTGCTCCTCATTTCATGCAATAATTACATACTTTACAACATGTATACAAATACGCTTGTTGCTGGTTTAAATGTCAAATTCTCGGGATTACTTATACATATTAGAAACTAAGAGTATTTGTTGGAGGAATGATGAAATTAATAGGCTTCTCTCTACAATGAAAGCTGTCTGATAAACAGAGAAAGCATTCTGTTATTTAACATGTTTTATGTCTGCATCCCTGTTTATCTACTGGACTGAAAGAGGCACTCTCTAGTAGGTAGAATAGCTCTGTTTTAGAGGGTCTGGCCTAAGAACACCTTGTGGCTGAGCTCTGAAACCTTCAAGAACCCCTCAACTCCATCAGTCTGGATAACTGTCTTTCCTTCCCCACCTAATGCAATGATGAGGTAGCTGTGGTCAGCTTGGTGCCACTGGTCACAATATGCTTTTTGGCAAGTAGCTTAATTCTCTGAGCTTCAGTTTCCTCATCTGTAAAATGGGAGTGCCGTAAGGTTTAAGATGCCTGAAACAGGGCACTCAAAGCTGGTGCCCTGGGACAACCCTGAGGGATGGGATGGGAAGGGAACTGGGAAGGGTATTCAGGATGGGGACACGTGTACACCCATGGCTGATTCATGTCAATGTATGGCAAAAAGCATCACAATATTGTAAAGTAATTAGCCTCCAATTAAAATAAATAAATAAATAAAAAAGAATACTTGTAAATCACTGAAGGTCATTGGTACCCAGTAAGCTTGCCTTCTATTATTATTTTATTGTTCATCTTTTTGTGTCTCTCATCTTCCTTGCATTTTGGTATGTAGTTGGCTCTGTATTTCTTATTTTCTACCTTCACTTCTTCTTGTCCCTCTTACTTTTTTTTTTTTTACCATCTCTTTCTTCTTCCCTGGTCAACAAGATATAATTAAAAACTGAAAGAGCAGTGCAAAGACATGAATCAGAACTTCGGAGTCAGAAATGAGCCAGGGGTGAACAGGGTGCAGGAAAGAGAGGATTCAGGAGACAGAAGTGCTTGCTGTACATCTGGAGAGTCAGCTGGGGTGGGTTGGATGATCACAGACTGCCAATCCATGGTCCCTTTTTCCACTCAGCTGGCTCGTGCTCTCAGCCTCCCAAGGCTGCATGTGTGTGCACATCACTCACTCCTTCTGAAAGCTCTCTCTACCTAGGCCACTTGAGGGACATGTTTTCTCCCTATATGGAATATGGAGGGAGAGCAGAAGTCCAAAAAGTTCTAAACATTGGAGAGCAGACCACCCCACCCCAACCTCACCTGGTTGCCCACCCCTCCCCCAGTCCTGCCTGTCCATCTGCCCTTCATTCCCTTCTGTCCCCTGTCCATCCCTTTCCTAGCCCTCTGCCAACTTTACTTTCATCCCTATCACTGAACACCAGCTGACATAGTACACATGTATTGATGTGTTTTCCCCTTATCAGAGAGAAACCCCTTCCTGGGTGGGGGCAAAGGGGTGGAGACAGATTTTGTCTGTTTTACTTTCTGTAGAAACCCCAGTGTCTTGATCAGGGCCTGGCCCAGAGTGGGCTGTCAGTGAATATGTGGAGAGCACGTGTAGCAGGCATCTCCCCACCCTGTTTGCTTAAGCGTGCACTTTCCTTCCTTACTTCCTGCCCCAGAGTTTGCTTTCACTTAGGGCTCATGTTAGTTGTGTTCCAGTCCTTTCAGGTGGTGGGCAGCAGTCGATGCCAGGGTCACCACCTGTGCCGGGGAGCCAGAGGCCGGATCCAGGCATGTCAGGCCAGCTCCTCATGTGGTCAGAGGACCTGGCCGTGCCACCTACCCAGGATCTTGCACACGTGCCCAGGTTTATTCTTGCTGTCCCAGCTTCCTGTGTGGTGCCTCTCAAAAGTGGCCTTGTCTGGATTTAAGTTAAACAGTTGCCCGCCTTACCCTTTTCTGTCCCCACAGACGAGGCTGCAGGCTGCACCAGCAGCATCCTATGCCCATGGTACACTGTGCGTATATGCGTGCTCAAGCAGCACACACTTTCTAAACACACCTCCCACTCCTAAGACCCTGGGCGCCAGGACGAGGTCAGGAGGCTGAGAGTGTGTCCTGGTGCCACGGCTGGGACACCCGTCTAGTATGTGGCAGCATCACCGCCTCCCTGTTTGGGTTTTGTGGCTCCTTGATGGTTTCTCTCTCTGTCCTCAGTTTCCACATTTTCATCAGTGGAGTGATCATTTGCTTTGGAACTAGTCACTTTTGCTTTCCGTATGCAAGCCCCACTTTTCCTCATCCTTGCTGACTCCATAAAATGTGCCAGCCCTCTCGCCCCAGTATTTTGCCTGCACTGTGTTCTCTTGGGTGTGCGGCGGTGCATCGACCGTCCTGGTCCCGCTTCTGTTGGATTTTGCACCTGCACTTTGTCACAGGTAGACAGTGGCTTCAGAAACAGTTGTGAGTTTTGTTTCTTTTGTTTTATAATCAGAAAAGGCTGTTTTGGCAGAAACAAGTCTGGAAGGAACAATTCAAAGGGAAGGCAAGCTTCATCACCTTGAATGTAAAACAAGGAACTCAACATGAGACTTAATAAATAGGCTTGGAAATACTAGACTTTATGAAGAAAATATGGCTTCTCCAAGAGAGCTATGAAGCTACATCATTTTAACCTACTTCCTAGGGCTTCCCTGATAGCTCAGTTGGTAAAGAATTCGCCTGCAATGTAGGAGACCCTGGTTCAATTCCTGGGTTGGGAAGATCCCCTGGAGAAGGGAAAGGCTACCTGCTCCAGTATTCTGGCCTGGAGAATTCCATGGACTGTGTAGTCCATGGGGTCACAAAGAGTCGACATGACTGAGCAACTTTTACTTTCAATATATTTCCTACAATTGTCTGGCCGTTATAATTTTTCGAACCCCTGGATACCATCTTAAGTGAAATAGGCAAGTCTCACAGAGCCCCCAGGGACTGTTTAGAACTAGGCAAGGAGGAAGCAGGAACTAGGGGTATACCTGGGCTCAGTGTCTCTGCCCCCTCCTTCCCTCTCTTCCTTCCTTTCTCTCCTTCTCTCTTCCCATCCCTTCATTGCTTTCTACTCTGGATATCAGCTTCATTATTCTCTCCCTGCACAAAAACATCTTAGTCTATATGGTCTGCACAGTATGGCTGATGATAACTCTCTGGTTTATGTATTACAAAGACCAACCACAAAATCCCAATTCTAAATTTCCATAGAGAAAGAATCAGACTCGCCTGACTTGGACCAAGTGTCTGCTTTGCTCAGGTAACTTTGGCCATGGAGGTCAAACCCCCCACCCCCATGTAAATACATGAATGGGGCTATAGGATGTCTGGAGGATGGGTGGTATCCAGGTTATATGTGAAAGAAAGGAATCCTTCCAGGCAGAGGCCTGGAGATGTCAGCCGTAATCCTTTCCTCCTTGTTTTGAAGAATTCCACTTCAAGTTTCGTAACAAAGTCCAACTCTTTCCATTGGGTTCTGCTTGAAGGAAGTCATGAAGCTGTCCTGAGCCTCGATGTTATTATTTAACATTATTGTCTGACAGCCTAGGTGCTCTGCAGCACGTTAGCCTTGTCACCTACACTTTTGGTTCCATCTTTTGTGAAGTATACCCATTGCTGTTGTGCCATTTTGGAGCTAATAATAGGACTAGCCTTCAGCGAACCTGCAAAGTAAATGAGGTTTGTGTCTGGCAAACTCTCCACCCTTTACCCCTGGATGAGTTCTTGCCTGCCTCCTGTTGTTCCTGTCTGCCGAGTCACTTCATGGAACCACCCTGTTAAGACCTACCAGCCTTAGTTTCTAGATCTTAGCTTCTGCTTCCCCAGTTCATCGCCAGGCTTTGCATTCTACAAATAGGCTACACATTATGATTCATTTGCAATAGCACCTGTCAAACCAACCTGGTAGGTTGCATGGAAACCCTTTCTTCTGTGAGTCACCAAGATTTACTGTTACTTTACAGGTAGTAGATGCTTGGTTTTAAAAGGGCTTGTTCTTGAAAATGACAGCTTATTTAATCTAGTAATCTGTTTTTTTTTTTTTTTTAAGTATATATTTTATTTTGAAGTCTTTATTGAATTTTTGTTACAATATTACTTCTGATTTATGTTTTTGATTTTTGGCTATGAGGCATGTGGTATTGAACCTGCACCCCTTGCATTGGAAGGTGAAGTCTTAACCACTGGACCACCAGGAAAGTGCCAGTAGTCATGTTTTAAATAGTCCTGTTGAGACCAGCAGCATAATGCCTTTTCCCAGTGGAATTTCATTCATGGGATTTTGACCAAGTTGAGGAAAAAGTTTTTGGACAAGGTTCTCACATAGGTGAGTGCTCTCTCTGACTGGCAGAGTCTCACTTAAACCTTATCTTATACCTCCTTGACATGATTTTATGTAAATATTGGGATACTATCATTGTAAATCCTTTATAAACCAGCAGAGCCTGCTGCAAAGAAAATAGTCTTTGACAGCAAACCCAACAGAGACTCCTTGCTTAGGCCCCACACCAGGGAAGTGGCTTGGCCAAGATGTTCTACTATTTTAAATTATTTATTAACAAGTCTGGCCCATATAAAATGCTTGGTTGTTATTAATTTTACATTGAGTTTGTTTTATGCCAAGAATGTATCATTCAAAGAGACTATTCTAAATGACTAAATGTTCTAAGAAGAGGTGACTATTTAGACACTTTTTTTTAATTCAGCAAATACAGACTGAAGGCCAAGTATGTGCCAGGCACTGCCAGGTATCAGAAAGATGGTGGTGATGTAAGAATGTGAGCTCTTTCTTTGCTAGGTGGTTCTCAAACAAGGCAGTGGTGCTCCCAGGGGACATCTGGCAGTGTCTGGAGACATTTCTCATTCTTATGACTGGAGTCTAGCAGAAGCCAGAGATGCTGCTAAACATCCTACAAGGGCCAGGACAGTCCCCACCACAAAGAGTTATTGGCCCCAATGTCAGCAGTGCCAAGACTGAAAAAAACTTGCAATCGACAATGGGGGACCTGGTAGGCTTTGAGCAGAAAAGTGTCAAAGGATGTGGGTGCAGATGTCTTCATCAACCCGAGAGGAAGTCAGCAGGCACAAGGATATCTCACCATATCAATGGGGAGACTCCCCAAAAGCTTTGTGGCAACAATCAATGTTTTAGAATTGAAAATCCTGTTTTAAATGTATTAGAACAGCTGCTGAATGGGTGCATCTGGGGGCTCAGTGGTGGAGAAACCCAGCTGTCGCCCTGCCTCTGCTCAGCTAGCCTTGCAGGAAAACCCAGAGTCTTCGGTCACAGCCCCAGTGATTCCCCTTGGCTATTTTCCTGCATCTGAAAAGGTTCACTTCAAGGCCAGTATTTCATCTGATAGTGCAAGAGGGAAAAGTCCAAAGTTTCACCTAATTTTTCATACAAGTTCAGTGTCACATGATGATGGGAAATGCAGTCGATTATAGGAAAAACCCTCGGCTGAGAGTGGGAGGCAAGTACTGCTGACCATCTGGGTGACCATGGACAAGCTGCCTGTCCTCCAGCCCCAGGGACTCTGGGGCAAAAGCTCAACTAGAAGAGCCCCAGGTCCACAGACTTGTAGCCGGAAGTGACTTTAGTCTCCCAGCCCCCTCTTCTGTGCATATAATGCAGTTAAGAAAAAACTGCCTTTGATCCATGAGTCCTTTTCAAATAAAAGTATAAGAATAAAGTTATAAGTAAGAAAAATGACAAACTGAGGTGACATGGTTTTAGTCTGTACCCACAACTCTCTATTAGGGTTCTTTTGTCCCCAAGAGCATATGTGGCACTATCTGGAGACATCTGTGGTTGGTCCCACTGAGGGGTTGCTACTGGCATCTGTTAGGTAAAGGCCAGGGATGCTGTTGACCACCTGACAGTACATGAAGACTTACCAGCCCCAAATGTCAGTAGAGCCAAGGTTGAGAGACCCTGATGTATACTGATAAGGAAAATCAAAATTTCTCAACCGTAGCACATCATGCATAGCCCTTTCTGTTTCTTACGGTCTAGATCTGGGCTGAGCTGGTTATACACTTGGGCGGTGTCTACACTGACCCATCAAAACAGACTTGTTATAAAATCACCAGGGAATCCTGTTTTCCAGATTCAGCAGATATGAGGCAAATAACATCCTGCTCATTGAGAAAGAGCCAAGTTGGGGGATACTCACTAAACGCCTGAGATTTTTCTTGACGACTCTCCTTGCTCTTGTTTTTACTGGGTGGTTATTCCTGGGCTATTTGTCAAACAGACCTTATCTCCTATAATATCATCTTTTTCTGTTTGGTGTGGTTTTTGAATTCCAGGCAGACCAGGCCTAGTATAATAGTCTTGGACAGACATTCTTCCTGTCTGGGGTATTTTCTTCCTGTCTAGGGTATTTTAGTTACTGCCCTAAAGTTTGCAAAATATTCTTTTTTTTCTGAAAAGATATTCTTGAAAATCAATATCATTCAGAGAATGGAAAAAGCTGATCACTGACTTTTCAAGATATGGGACGTTTCAATGGGAGAATAAAAATCATAGTTCAATCCCAAATTAGAGGAGTCCAGAGCGCGTACTCTCAGCATTTACGTATAGCCTACTGTCTAGAGATTGTTCTTGTGAACCCAAAAGAAAACTGAACAATCTATCTGCCATGAAAATAAACAGCCCATCACAAAGAGGAAATTAGGCAGTGGGCCTAAAATAATGTTTAACTAACTTTACATTCCCTTCTGTCGCCATTTTGCCGATTTCTGGGGAATGTGTATTTGTGGGGACAATAAATAGAGCTATTTGCCATTCAGAAGTGCCTGCCTGCATTTGTTTGGCTGAAGAAATGGGACAGAAGGCAGTGGGGATACATCATTGATGGGAAAGGATGTTGTTGAATAATTATTTTTTAAACATGGCAAAAATTTTAGAAAATCTATGATTAGCGTGTCCTGGACTTCCTGAAGCATTCAGTCAACTAGTTTCCATCTTGTCAATGGACTGTAAACACTATATAATAGCTACTCTCCCAATTCCTAAATATTGCATTTTTATTTTTACCCTAAGGTGTGTAGTTATTTCCTATGTGATTCCTTCAACTGCGGGAGGTGTTCCAGATAGGAATTTTTCACTCCCTTTTTTTTTCTTGCATGACCTACAAGAAAAGAATGCCTTTAAAAAGTCAAACTCACCTTCATCGGCCTTTAGTTGTGTTGTTCCCTCTTCTTGGAATGTTCTCCCCAAGAAGAACATCTGCCTCCCCAGTCAACATCATCAGTGTCCCATCAGCCCAGTCTCATGAATCCATTCCATTCTCCAAAATCCAATTCAAATATCATTTTCCCCAGCCTTTTCAGGAAGAATTTATTACTCTCGCACAGTGTACTACCACAAGATACTTATTTATGTTGCCTGATTATTCTTGTAGGTGAAATCCTTGGGTGCAGGAAGGTCTCTGTTCCTCTGATCTATTTTTACTTTGTATTTCTGAGAACTAGTACAGTACCAGGTTCAAAGTAGGCAATCAGCAGTTAAGTATCAAATAAATGAGTGAATAATGAGTGGGTGAATAGGTGGATGAACTAGGAAATAGTTCCTCTCTCTGACATCCTTCCCCTACTAATGTATAATGCCATTTCTGAGAAATACCAAGTCTCCATATATGTGTAATTTGGTTTCTGTCATTTCCTCTCTGTTCCACTGGTTTGTTTATACTGCATGATGCTGCATGGTCCTTTACTTTTTTTAACTATAGACGTCTCAAAATATAGTTGAATATATTTTCTTACATTCTTTTACTTATACAAAATTATGATGGCTATTTCTCTCTGTTCTATTCTTCCATGTGGGTTGTAGGGTCATCTTGTCAATTTGGGGGAAAGCATTATGAAGACTTTGTTGAAACTTAATTGGATTTAAAGCTTCATTTGGAAAATAATTGATATATTTATAGTATTGAGCATTGTCATACATGAATATAGAATATCTCCTTACTTATGTTATTAATTTAATTATAATTATTTTAGATTATTCCTGATGCTGTGAATGGAGTCCTTTAATTTTTATGATTTAACAAAATGAGTAACTGCTGATATGTACTGACTTCTTGTTATTGCTCTTATATTAAGTAAACTTGATAGCTTTGTTCTTTCTTCCAATTACATATGGTGTATTTCTTTGTCTTGTTTTAGTACGCTGGCTAAAATTCAGCAGGATAATGCCCAAGAGGAGCTTTTACAGCATACAGCCTTATCTTTCTGCTGACTCTTAAGGAAATTATTCTGATGTTTTATCTTTCAATATGATGTTTGTCATGTGCATATCATAGACATCTTTAATCAACCATTTTTAGAAGTTCCCTCTTTTCCTAGTATGCCAAGTGCTATTACTATGAACAGGTATTGAATTTTGTTAACTGTTGATATTCTAATTTTTAAAATGATTTTTTGTTTTCTCTCTCTTGTTATTCTTCTGAATTCTAATAATACGTCAACTACCTTAAATCTCTGAAATAAGCCTTCCCTTGGTCATGACATTTAAACATAATGCTACATTCAGTAGGATTTTTAAAGGATTTTTACATTTATGTTCATAATTGAATAGCTGTATAATTTTATTTTTATGTGTCATTCTTGTATGGTTTTTGAATCAAGATTAGCTTCATTAAGTGAACTGTGGAACTTTTTTTCTTTTCCTCTGTAATAATCTATATTGGCTAGAAATTGTTTTTTTAAAAGTTGGTTAAATCTAACAAGATTATTTGGAATCAATGGCTTTGATTTAATTATTTAATAGGTATAAGTGAATTTAGGTTTTTTATATTATTTTGAGTCATTTTTGATAATTTATATTCTCTAATAAATTATCCATTTCACATAACTTTTAATTTTGTGGGTAGAAAGTTCTCAAGGTTTTGTTTTACATCATTACAGCATCGGCAATTATGTCCTCCCCTTTATTGTTTGTGCCTTTTATCTTGATCAACTCCCTAAGGTTTGGCTATTTTGTAAAACTTTTAAAAAATCACCTTTTAGTTTTTTTAATCCTTTTGAAAATTTTTCGTTCTATTTCATTATATTCTACTGTAACCTGTTTTGTTTCTTTGTTTTACTGTTTGAATCTTCCATGCCATTTTTTTCAACCTGCTTTTAAGTCCTCTGAAATTAGTCATCTTGTTATTGTTTTTATGGAGAGGCTTGATTATATTGGCCCATGTTTCCCAGTTTTCTTGCTTACTGTGGCTTCTTGAATCCTGTCCTTTCCCACTAGGTTCAATGTGCTTCTTACAGAATAATATAATCCCTGGGTATATCTTTGAGTGAGGATCTGTGAGTGAAAACTCTTGGCATTTGTCTGAAAATATCTTTATTTCACCCTTGCTTTTGAATGGTAATTGGCTGTGTATAGAAGTTAGGTTGACAATACTTTTCTCTGAGGACTTTGATGAAATGACTCTGTAATTTACTTTTCTCTTTTTACTGAGGAGAATTCTGTTTTCATCCCAATTACTGTCCTTTCACAGGTAACCTGTTTTTGAGGATTTTGCTTATCTGTTTAGTGTTCTGCACTTCCACTCTCATCTGTATAGGTCTAAATTATTTTTTATTCATCAGCTTTGAGACTCAGGTTTTTTAACCTGAAGATTTTGTGTCTCTTAGGAATTCTGGAATGATCTCAACTGTTTCTCTTTTTGAATGTTGCTTATATAAATGCCCTTAATTCCATCATCTCTCAGCTTTTCAGGATCATCACTCTTTTGCTTCTTTCCTTTCTGCATCTCCAATCTCTTCTACCTATCATATCAATCTCACTGACAAATTAATATATCCAAATGTCTCCCAAAGTCAAGTGGGCCTTAGGAAGCATCACTATGAACAAAGCTAATGGAGATGATGGGATACCAGTTGAGCTATTTCAAATCCTAAAAGATGATGCTGTGAAAGTGCTGCACTCAATATGTTAACAAATTTGGAAAACTCAGCAGTGGCCAACAGGACTGGAAAAGGTCAGTTTTCATTCCAATCCCAAACAAAGGCAATGCCAAAGAATGCTCAAACTACCACACGATTGCACGCATCTCACACACTAGTGAAGTAATGCTCAAAATTCTCCAAGCCAGGCTTCAACAGTACATGAACTGTGAACTTCCAGATGTTCAAGCTGGATTTAGAAAAGGCAGAGGAACCAGAGATCAAATTGCCTACATCTGTTGGATCATAGAAAAAGCAAGAGAGTTCCAGAAAAACATTTACTTCTGCTTTATTGACTATGCCAAAGCCTTTGACTGTGTGGATCACAATAAACTGTGGCAAATTCTTAAAGAGTTGGGAATACCAGACCACCTCACCTGCCTCCTGAGAAATCTGTATGCAAGTCAAGAAGCAACAGTTAGAACTGGACATGGAACAACAGACTGGTTCCAAATTGGGAAAGGAGTATGTCATGGCTGTATATTTGTTACCCTGCTTATTTAACTTATATGCAGAGTACATCATGAGAAATGCTGGACTGGATGAAGCACAAGCTGGAATCAAGATTGCTGGGGAAAATATCAATAACCTCAGATATGCAGATGACACCACACTTATGGCAGAAAGTGAAGAAGAACTAAACAGCCTCTTGATGAAAGTGAAAGAGGAGATTGAAAATGTTGGCTTAAAACTCAACAGTCAGAAAACTAAGATCATGGCATCTGGTCCCATCACTTCATGGCAAATAGATGGGGAACAATGGAAACAGTGAGAAGCTTTATTTTGGGGTGCTCCAAAATCACTGCAGATGGTGACTGCAGCCATTAAATTAAAAGACACTTGCTCCTTGGAAGAAAAGTTATGACCAACCTAGACAGCATATTAAAAAGCAGAGACATTACTTTGCCAACAAAGGTCTCTGTAGTCAAAGCTATGGTTTTTCCTGTAGTCATGTATGGATGTGAGAGTTGGACTATAAAGAAAGCTGAGCACCAAAGAACAGATGCTTTTGAATTGTGGTGTTGGAGAAGACTCTTGAGAGTCCCTTGGACAGCAAGGAGATCTAACCAGTATATCCTAAAGAAAATCAGTCCTGAATATTCATTGGAACGACTGATGCTGAAGCTGAAACTCAAATACTTTGGCGACCTGAGGTGAAGAACTGACTCTTTTGAAAAGACCCTGATGCTGGGAAAGATTGAAGGCAGAAGGTGAAAGAGACAACAAAGGATGAGATGGTTGGATGGCATCAGTGACTGAATGGACATGAGTTTGAGTAAGCTCAGGGAGTTGGTGATGGACAGGGAAGCCTGTTGTGCCGCAGTCCATGGGATTGCAAAGAGTTGGACATGACTGAGTGACTGAACTGAACTGAACTGAATGTCTCCAGTCTTTTATTTTTAAAAAGTCCTCCCAGGACCCATTCCTTACCTCCCTGGAGCTCTCTTGCTGCTCTGCTGGACATCACAGCCAAACTTCTTGATGAATTTGCCTCTACACTTCTCTCCTTCCATGCCTCCCAGTTATCCTCCCATGCTTCCCAGTTATCCTCCCAGTTCCCTCAAGAATGACTTCTGCCCTCAGTGATCCAGAGACTTCTTTTGTCAAGGTTGCCAGTGACTTCCATGTGTCTGAGTCACAGTTGAACCCCCAATTACTGGACCTCTTTCCTGCATTCAGCCTGGAATTGGCCACTCCTTCCCTAAAACACGGTTCACCTCTTGACTTCTAAACCACTTTACTCTCTTGGTTCTCTCCAAATGTTGATGCACCAAGGGCTTGGGATTGGGCTCTATTTTCTTCATTTTCTACTATCTCTAAGAGGTTTTATTTTCCCCATTCACACAATTCTACATACCATATATTTGTCAAGGATGGCCAAATGTAGACCTCCAGTTCCTCCTCGTGTGAGCTATTGCATTCGGTGTAAATTCCTGCTTAATTCTATCATTTGGAATCTCAGCAGCATTTAACCTTTCACTGGTCAAAACTGAAGTTTTTAATTTCTCCCAAAAGAATGTCTTCCATATCTCAGCAAGTGGCATCACTATCTGCCTGCTTTTTAAAATGAGAATCTAGGAGTCACTCTTGATTACCCTCTCCTTCAAAGACCCACATCTATTCTACAATCAAGTCCTTTAAATTCTAATTTCAAAGCAGATCTCAAATCCATTCACTTCCCATCTCTACCTCCAACATCCTGGTCACAGCCTCTATCGTTTCTCATCTGAACACTACCATCTAGTTGCTGAATCGTTTCTACTATTAATACTCTCCCTTCCATTTTCAACACAGTGGTCAGAACATCTTTTTTAAAAAAGTCATCGTCCTACTTGAAGTCCTCCAGGAACTTGCTGTTGTACTTGATCACAACCAAACCCACACATTAATCAAGCCTTCAAGGTTCCTACTCACAGCCTCATCCCAGGCCCTGTCCCCTGCACTCTGGTGTTCTGGCCACCCTTACCTTCTAACTCTTCAGTAACACCAAGCTTTTTTGCTCCTGTAGGGTCTCCATAGATTCCTTCTGCCAGAAATGCTCCCTTCAAAGCCCCCAGCAGACTGGCTTCTCTTCCTTCAAGCAATTTGAGGTCACCCTTTCAAAAGAGGACTTCCTGACTGTCTTGGATAACACAGAGGCCTTTCCTAAATCTCTCTAGTAGCAGCCTCATTTTTTCTTGTATAATCTTTTCCACACCTTTTTTTTCTTTTCTTTCTTTTTGAGATATATTATTTTACATATTATTTTATCAACCTTGCAATTTCAACAGTATATGAGCAATCAACTTTGTTGCCTTAATTAACCAGCAGGAGTCCCTCACCTCCAGGATCTAATGCCTGATGATCTGAGGTGAAGCTGACATAATAATAATAGAAATAAAGTGCACAATAAGTGTTACACACTTAAATCATCCTGGAACCATCCCCTGTGAGTCTGTGGAAACATTGTCTTCCACGAAACTGGTCCTGGGCCAAAAAGGACTGGTGCTTTAGAGCATCTCTACTAAAATATTAAGAAGCCTTTGATTGCTTAATTTGTAAACTGTTCCGCTTTCAGTAGGACACTTTCCTGAGGAATTCTTTTAGAACCACGTTTCGTGTGAGTGGGCCTCTCGATGAATCGTGTGTTTTGGCTCCGAGAGAATGCAAGCGCTCCCTCAGATAGAGTCTCTGCATTCCAACAAGGGGTGCTTTGTCATATCTTGGTGTCATTTCCTTGCAGCACTATCCTCCATTTTAGTCAAAACAATTCTGAGAGGTTTTTCTTTTCCCCTATCATGTTTCAAAGCAGAAATAGTATAATGGGGAGAGTTTGCATGTGATAAACTGCAATACCAAAAAACTATTATAACATAGTTTTATTGCATAAAACCATGGTCAGAAGTTTCTCTTTTTGATTGGCTAATTGATCACTTTCTCTGCCCTGACAAATCTGTAAGTGCCATTAGGAGGGAACCAAGTCTGTTTTGTCAGTTTATATACAACCAATTACTAGCATATGTAAATAAATGAAGATCTCCAAGTGATGCTATTTTTTTCTGAAGTAGAGCTCTGATGAGCATCTTTGCAAATTGTGACTGTAGTGGTCATCTTGACTATATAGGCCCGTTCAGGCCTCCCAGTCTCTAAAAAAAAATAATAATAATATTGTCTGCATGTCTTTTATTTGTTAATAGAGGTTTAAAACTTTGAAAATCCTTATAGAAACCATACAGTCTCATGATATTTTAATTTTGTAAAAAATTCCAAACCTCTTCACATTGATATATGTGCCCCCAGATAGACTGCCTGTGATGGTTTCTGGCTCAACCACAGCTGCATTTGCTTTCAAGGCATCCCCTGACTCTGTTTCTTGATGCTTACTTGTGCCAGAGAACATATATTTTTGTTTTGTTCTGTTTTTGTTTTAAATCATGACCTAATACATAGTCCTGTCACAGGAGGTTGTACATAAATAATTAGAAATAAGACCATCTTTACATCATGATTTTTTCAAAATATTTAACAACTGAGTTGGGCATCAACCAGTGAGACTGGCACTCTGGCCAATCAGAAGGAACTTTCAACTTACACACTCAGAAGCTACACGGGGTGGCCTTCATTTTCAGAGTCAACTCCCTCCTTTGTTTTGTTTTGCTCTAACCACGCCATGTGGCATGCGAGATCTTAGTTCCCTGACCAGGGATTGAACCTATGCCCCTTGCATTGCAAACACAGAGTCATAACCACTGAACCACCAGGGAAGTCTCCTCTACCTTTTTTTTTTAAAGACTTTTCTTGTTGTTGTTGTTCAATTGCTATGTGGTGTCTGACTCTGTGACCTCATGAACTGCAGCACACTAGGCTTCCCTGTCCTTCACTAACTCCTGGAGTTTGCTCAGACTCATGTCCATTGAGTCAGTGATGCCATCCAACCATCTTCTGGAAGTGAATTAAAGCCTTTGAAGCTTGTAATTATCCTATGCATGCATGCGTGCTAAATTGCTTCTGACTCTTTGCAACCCTCTGGACTGGACTGTAGCCTGCCAGGCTCCTCTGTCCGTGGAATTTTCCAGGCAAGAATACTGGAGTAGGTTGCCATTTCCTACTTCACTGGATAGGACAACTTTGGTCAAAAGGCCACAGTAACTGAGTCCTGCCTTCCAGAATTTGCTGAACTAAATGCAGGTTATAGCGACTGGCTCAGGCTATCTTCCGTTTATCCATGTAGTTCTTTTTTAGGGGTAGTGAGTGTCTCGTTCCTTTGCTGATGGCATGGCCCTGTAATTTTACCATTTCTCCACATTCCTTTTTGGCTCTAGCTTGGGGCATGAGGCTCAGTGGAGAATTTTCAGAAATCAAAGTGCATCTGTTTTCTCCAGCTCTGTTGCAACTCAACATCACTGGAAAGAAAAAGCCCAGCGAGGGATGCTTACTCCCACACAGGCATTTGTTTCTTGGTGTCATTCATGTCCAAGGCCACCTGCCTCCAAGTGACTGCATTTTCTGACACTTCTTCGTTTTGGCTTACAGGTCCACACGTTCCGAGGCCCACACTGGTGTGAGTACTGTGCCAACTTCATGTGGGGGCTCATTGCCCAAGGGGTCCGGTGCTCAGGTAGGCATGGAACTTCCTTTCTCCTTTTCCATTTACAGAAAGTGTCATCATGGTTTCATGGGGGTCTTCTTTTCAGAGCTTGGAAATAGGCTCAGATTAGCTCAAAAGTCTAGCTTTCTGGAAGACTCAAGTCATCTCTGTGCTTAATGGAGAAACTGTTCTAGGTGTTTGCTAGAATGAGAAGGAATATCTCACATTTATGCAAGAAAAGAAAAAAAAAATCCAAGCGAGTCTATTTTCTTAGGCATCTACCTGCCACCCAAAATAGGTAGTTGTCCTTAAAAGAAAAAGAAACTTGATTCCAGTGGAGTTGCATAGGTAGAAAAGTCACAGTCCTTTCCCATCCCTGCTTTACTACAAAAAGCGGGGCATAAAAATAATAAGTGAACAATTACTCCATACCAAGCACTGAGCTAACACTTTCTATTCATCATATCATTTAGCCTTACCAACAAACCTTGTGTGATCAGTCGTTCAGTCGTGTCCAGCTCTTTGCAACAAACCCCATGGACTTCAGCCCCAAACTTTGGGGGAGATGCAATTATTCTCCCCATTAAATAGATGAAGAAACTGAGCTTTATTGATAACTGTTCATTGCCCTTGGCCACACAGTAAGTGGTAGAACTTTGATTTGACTCCAGAGCCCAGGTCCAGTATTTTTCTGCCGTCAAATTAGCAGTGAAAATACACACGTTGATTGCATGTCACATATTTTCAAAGTACTTTGAAACCCTAGGTGTTTTTCCACTTAGAACTGGATGCATACACCCATTGCTAAGCGTGCACAACACATCTTGTTAAGATATACCTAACAACACAGAAAAGAATTGCCAAATTAATGTTTAACTGGGCTTCCTAATTCATCATGCCAGGCTTTTTCTGGCAAACACTTCTGGCTAGGAGCAAGAACAGCCTCCTGTGATATATTGATTGGGTTTCCACTGATAGCTTAACTGATTTGTTTCTTGCTAGAGTATGATTTTAAAGAAACAATTTGTGTGAAGCATTTAAAATAAAATAAGTGGGCTCCAAAATCACTGCAAATGGTGATTGCAGCCATGAAATTAAAAAACACTTACTCCTTGGAAGGTAAGTTATGACCAACCTAGATAGCATATTCAAAAGCAGAGACATTACTTTGCCAACAAAGGTCCATCTAGTCAAGGCTATGGTTTTTCCAGTGGTCATGTATGGATGTGAGAGTTGAACTGTGAAGAAAGCTGAGCACCGAAGAATTGATGCTTTTGAACTCTGGTGTTGGAGAAGACTCTTGAGAGTCTCTTGGACTGTAAGGAGATCCAACCAGTCCATTCTAAAGGAGATCAGCCCTGGGATTTCTTTGGAAGGGATGATGCTAAAGCTGAAACTCCAATACTTTGGCCACCTCATGCAAAGAGTTGACTTATTAGAAAAGACTCTGATGCTGGGAGGGATTGGGGGCAGGAGGAGAAGGGGACGACAGAGGATGAAATGCCTGGATGGCGTCACCAACTCGATGGACATGAGTTTGGGTGAACTCTGGGAGTTGGTAATGGACAGGGAGGCCTGGCGTGCTGCGATTCATGGGGTCGCAAAGAGTCAGATGCGACTGAGCGACTGAACTGAACTGAATGACATTACATTAATATGATCTATTTCCCACACTTGAACTTACTTACAAAACAGAAACAGACTCACAGACATAGAAAACAAACTTATGGTTACCAGAGGGGAGAGGCGGGAGCAGAGGGATAAAGTAGGAATTTGGGAGTAACATTACACATTTCTATATATAAAATAAACAACAAGGACCTACTGTATAGCACAGGGAACTCCACTCAGTATTCTGTAATAACCTCTATGAGAAAAGAATCTGGAAAAGATATATATATAGATATAGATATAGATATATTCTGGAAAAAATATCTGAATCACTTTGCTATATACCTGAAACTAACACATTATAAATCAGCTATACTTCAATAAAAATTTTAAAAATTAAAATTAAAAAAGATGATGTATTTCCCCATGCTGCCCATTTTGGTTCACAAGATCATGGGACTTTAAATCCTTCCTCTGCCTGAAAAGGGCTATTTGGGCTTCTATAGAGATGCAGCAGTCACTGGTGGTGGTACCTGGATGGGTCCAGGAACACTCATATAGGTCGGCTACTCTACCCACCCCCACCCCAGGTCTACGAGGCAAGCAGGAAACACAAGTTTGGAGACAAACTCTCCAGAAGTGTTCCAGAGACCCGAATTACCATGAAAAGCTTAGTCATCAAGAGTTACAGAGTATCCTACAGCTCAACCACTGAGCAGTGTTCAAATTATCTGCTTTACTCAGTGTTCATTAATTCAACCTTTTTAGATTATACCCACCAAAAATATCCCTAATTGCTTGTATTATCAAATTTCAGCAGGAAATTGGTCCAAAGTCAATATTATGAGAACAAAACTCTGGAATTCAGATTAGCTGTGAACAGCAACTTTCTCTGGGATAAGAGGGTTTGGATTATTTTTTTTAATAAAACATATTCTAAGGCTATGTTACTATTCTCCAATGACCACGGCTTAACCTCATACTTCCTCTGAGCAGCAGGAAAACTGAAAACTGACCATTAAATGTTTGGTAGATCCATCATTGCCTCTCAATATTTTACATATTTCAAATTTTTTAAAAATTAACTAGACTTTATAGCATATAGAATTGTATTCATTTGCAAAAATTGAGTATTTCTACATTTGTTATAAAACATCTTTATTTTAATAAAATATAAGTATTTAACTCTACATAAAAACACTGTCATTTCAGACCTTAAAATGAAGTTTGTAAAGAAATTAAAACTAGAATTATCATATAATCCAGCAGTTCCACTTCTGGGTATATACCCAAAAGAACTGAAAGGATTGAACAAATATTTGTACACCCATATTGATAACAACATTGTTTATGATAGCCAAAAGGTTGAAACAACCCAAGCACCCATCACTGGATGAGCAGATAGACACAATGTGGTACATATGTACAGTGGAATAGTATTCAGCCTTAAATGCAGTGTTCTTTAGGAAATTGTGTCATGAACTACGATATGAATGAACCTTCAGGACATTGTACTAAGTGAAATGAGGCAGTCACAAAAGGACAAATGCTGTATGACTCCACTTATATGAGGTGTCTAAAGGAGTCAGACTGATGGGTGCAGAAGGGAGAATATGGTTGACAGAATCACAAGGAAGAAGGCCCCAGGAGTTATTGTTTCGTGGGTACAGAGCTTCTGTTTTGAAAGATAAAAAAGGTTTGGAGATAGTGATGTTTGTACATAGGGTGAAGGTACTTAATGCCACTGAACTGTATACTTAAATGGTTAAAATGGTGACCTTTATGTATATTTTACCGTAATTTTTAAAAAATGTTTTAAATGAAATTTGTAAGAATTCACAGTTAGTAAAAACGACTAATGAAATCACTTAAAAGTGGCTAGGTGGGCGTCCTTGTATTTTCTATCACCATATTTGCTGTTTCTTCTATTTGACTCTCACGTAGCACTCCCCACACTTCAGACTTTACATATATTAACTTATTTGATCCTCATGATAACCCTAGGAGTAGATGCTATCATTATGCAAACAAGAAAACCAGCCAATTCTATTTAGTTCAGTTCACTAATATTTATATTCAGTAGATCAAATGTTGTTGACATTTACTTGAGCTTTGTTAAACTTCTCATGTTGATAAAGCTAAGGTAATTAGAAGTGGTTTTGTTTTTAGAAAGGGATAGACAGAACTCACCCAGTAAAACATGACATGAAAAGCATATAATGACAAAAATCGTTTATTGATGATTTCGCAAAAGTTTATATCCGCTCGAATCCTTGGTGTGGTTAAGTGCTTTTTTAAAAACAGCGACATTATAATATTATCATGTGTTTATGTCTATAAAATATAAAAATGATTTTATTATTATGCTTTACACCTATGAAAACAACATTAGAAGGTATTTTGAATAGACACCAAGTCAACTTTGAACATCTTCAGCATTAAATTTTTATTTTCCAGAATGTAGACTGTGCCTTGTTATTGTTAGAGAAATTCCATCAGTGGATACCAACTGCTAATAAGGCTTTTAATATGTGCATTGAACTTAAAAGCACCTTTTCCGCTTTGGATCTTGATATGAGCTTTATAAATAATTGCTCTCATCATCACATTACGTGGCATTGTTCTAAATTGCAAACTCTTGAGTCCTCCCACCAGTGTCCAGTTAGACCATATTTCCACTCACAGGTGTCAAAATAAGGCAAGTAGAAAGGACAATGGCCTACTCAAACTGCCCAGCAAAGAAGACAGGAGTGGAAAGTATGGGCCATTCTCCAAGAAGGCAGAAGAGTATGCCAATGGTCATGGGGGTCTCAGACCAAAGATGACAGATTCCTACAGTCAGTGTAATCATGTCTTCTGCAAAAGGAGTGTCACAAAATCAAGGGAAACACCCTAGCAGAAGCCCTCAGTGCCCTTTGTGGGAGAGGATTTGCTCTAGGAATCTAAACCCAAAAGCCCTCAAACAGACCCAAAGTTTCCAGTCCCAGAAGGGAAAAAAACATGCAAACAACCTAATTACCAAAACTGTCTCTGTGAGATGTCTCTTTTCTTCTCAATAAGAGAGGCTTATTGAGAAAAATGGAATTATTTAAGTTTCATGAGTACAGATAGATTTCATACTCATCTGTGGACAGCACCACCTCTAAGTGGCATGGATGTTCCAGAGAGATACAAGAAGCCCTGGGGGTGTTTTCCTTTTTTTATTTTTGGTAACATATAATTTGTGTTGAACTTTTACAAAACAGCCAGGCAAGACTAATGTGGCTTCTCTTTTTACAGACTGTGGATTGAACGTACACAAGCAGTGTTCCAAGCACGTTCCCAATGACTGCCAGCCTGATCTCAAGAGGATCAAGAAGGTGTACTGCTGTGACCTCACGACACTTGTGAAGGCTCACAACACACAGAGACCCATGGTGGTAGACATCTGCATTCGGGAAATTGAAGCAAGAGGTTTGGAAAAAAACTCCTTATTTTAGTGACTTTCTTTTTAGTGTTGTCAAGGAGACTTTATTCTTATAATTGTTAAATTGACTCTCCACTATTGATCTCAGGGAAATGGTTTGCATGCACACACACACACACACACACATACACACACACACAAACTAAATCCAACCAATGACATCAATTTCTGTTTCATATAAAAACCATGCAGGCATGCATTTAATACATGCTTGCCAAGCATTCATTATGTACTACACACTGGGGACATAAAAGTTATAGTTCATGCCTTTAAGAAATTCATAGGATAGTATACAGAATCAGGGGTGCAAATACATAAATCTGTAAGTGCATACATGCGTGTGTGCTAAGTAAATGCTGTGAGTACGTGTATTCAAAATACCATGGAGTCACAAAGAAGGACATTTTAATCTTATCTGAGGAGAGTTCAGAAAGGGTTTATGGCAGAGGTGAGGTCTAAATCAAGTCTTTTAAAATGCTTCTTTTAAAAAAAGTTAAAAAGTTATTGGTCAACACATGTATTTTCTACCACATAGAAATTTATTCCTAGTATTGATTCTGTTTATTTCAAAGAGGAAAGCTAAAGATTGAAAGATTTGTCCACCAAAAACTGACAATACAAGGAAGATGGGAACATTTCAAAGAAAAGATTCTTTATATTATGCCTGAGTCATCTTTCCTTTATTTGAGCTTTGTTTGGCCATTTTTCAGTATCAAAATGTTCAGTGATATGGTGGTTATAGTGTAGCTGGAGAGAATTTGGATTGTTGGATGTAATTTGGGTAATTGGAGAGGCTTTTACAAGTGTTGCCATGGATGTACCCTACTATAGCTGGTACCCTTGTTGTATCCAAATTGGCTTACTATCTGCTACAGGTATTTATGCATTTGCCAACTATCCCATTCTTTCCAAAACAAAAGATGATATTATAACTTGTTTTCCCAAACCTTTTAGGGATAGGAAATGATTCCCTCTTCCATGCAGGATGAAAACTATAGCTAATCTGTTCCCTTAAGACTCGCTCATTTGATCTCAGATTGTAAGAAATGCCTCCTGCCTTTTGCCTGCTGGGTCTGTTAGAGTTGAGTAGGGGCTTTGGGATCTGGTGAGTTCTTGATGCAGGGCTGAGGTGGGTACAAGTTGAGGAGATGCCCTGGCTCTGGATGAGTGGCTTGGAAGAGCAGCCCTGGGTACTGCTGTTTTGAGGGTTCTGCTACCCCAGAGGGTCAGATAATCAGCCTCTCCAGAGCTTACCACCAGGACCTGCGCTTCTCTGAAGAAGCTGGGATCATCCCATGGTGATCCTCATCAGAGACTGCCAACAGCTGGAGGCAAGTGACTACCACATCTGATGGCTAATGTGTCCACAGAAAGCACAGCACTAAGCATGTCTAGTATAAGAGCTAGAATAGCACAAGTTAGGAATCTGTGCTAGGAGTCACAGCAAAAGGACTGGAGCTACAGGCATTAGGGTCCCATGCATGTGAGCAGAAACCAGAGAATGGGCTGGAAGAAATTCAGGTGACGCTTCCATTTCCAGTTTCACCACTGGAACATCTTATCCCATCTTCAATCCATAGTCAATTTCTTATTGTTCTCCAGATGCCTTTATGGCCATTTGTTTCTGCATAATGTGGCAGAGTGAAAAGATCATGAACTTGAAGTTAGATTCCCAACCATTTCTCATATCAGCTACAGTATGACCTTGGGCAAGTTACTTACTCCATTTGAATATCTGTCTCCTCATCTTCAAAGTGAACAGAATCAGTTGTAGCTCATAAGGTGACTGATTCATGCTTCCATGATGGCTCAGATGGTAAAGAGTCTGCCTGCAATGTGGGAGACCTAGGTTTGATCCCTGGGTTGGGAAGCTTCCTTGGAGAAGGGAATGGCAACTCACTCCTGTATTCTTGCCTGGAGAATTCCACAGACAGAGGAGCCTGGCAGACTACTTACTGTCCATGATGTTTCAAGGAATCAGACACAACTGAGTGACTAACACTTTCACTTTCTTTTCTTTCATCTTCAAAGTGAACAGAATCACTTGTGCCTCATAAGGTGTTGATCCAGACAACCAGCCCAGTACAGAGCCCAACATATAAGACTCAAGTGTTATTTCTTTTTTACCTGGTATGACCCAGTCCTTTAACTCCACCTCCAAATCTGTGTGTCTGACCAATGTACTTAACCCAGATGCTTTCATGCTATCACAGAGACCCCAACTAATAGTGACATCAACATGGAAACCTCTCTCTCTCCAGCAGCAGTCCAGGGATGGTGGGGCAGCTGCCCAGAGCCAGGAATTCAGGCCCCCAGCTCATTACCCCATCATCTCTGAGTGCTGCCCTCCTCTCTATGGTCCCAGATGGTTATCACCATCTCATCTGCACTCCGGCCAAGAGCAAAAGGACATGCCCTTCAAGTCCACAGGCAGCACTGTACACATCACTTCTGCTCTCTTCACATTGGCCAGGATTTAAGGGCCTCTTCAATGAGTGTTATTCTAAAAAACCAAAGGTTTCTTCACATTAGAGGAAGGGAGAATTAATATTGGAAGGGAGGCGGCAGCCTCTGCTAACTCTGGCAAAGTCCAGCCCATCCCTCGTGACTTCCTCCATTTATTTATTTATTTATTGTTACTGTGGACCATTTCTATCATCTTTATTGACTTTGTTACAATATTGCTTCTGTTTTATGTTCTGGTTTTTTGGCCACGAGACATGTGGGATCTCAGCTCCCTGACCAGAGATGGAACCCACACCCCCTGCACTGGAAGGCGGAGTCTTAACCCCTGGACCGCCAGGGAAGTCCCATGACTTCCTTAAAGGCAGTTCCTCAGTAAGACCTTCCCTGTAGCTTCTTCTATCAGAAGGCAGGGTTACTGCCCGCTGCACTGTGCTCCCAAGTGCCACTGTGTACTCACCTCTGTTGTAGGGTGGGTTACAACCGGACCAAGGCATGCTTAATGCACCACCAAGTAGAACCAAGTCTCATCTATGGGCCAGTTCAGTTGATCACTAGTGGCACCCCAGACAACTGTCCTGAGACAAATTCTGAATCTGAGTGGGGCTCAGTAGGAGAGAGAGCTGAGGTCAGTGAAGAGTGTCTCTGATGGCCAGAGGAGAAAGGAGGGGCAGTATCTGTGTCATGCATTTGCTGTCTCTGATGCAGACCTAATGTTGCTTTTGTTTAGTTCCTAGGATCCCATGGACTTCAACGGGCCAGGCTCCTCTGTCCTCACTATCTCCCAGAGTTTGCTCAAATTCGTGTCCATTGAGTCAGTGATGCTATCTAAACATTTCATCCTCTGCCACCCTCTTCTGCTTTTGCATTCAATCTTTCCCAGCATTGGGGTCTTTTTCCAAAGAGTCAGCTCTTTGCATCAGGTGGCCAAAGTATTGGAGCTTTAGCAGATCCAGTGCCAACTTTTATATATGGCGGATAGTATACATGATAAACAGAAATGTACTTTAGTTACATTGCTTGACAGACTGTACTGCAGCAGCAGTAGAAACTTTTTATTTGCTTATTATGACTGTAGCTATAGTTTGATAACAGCTGGTTTTTGATATACAAGGTCTGAAATCTTATCCTCTATCCTTTCTGATACTTTGAAATATCCTAACAAATCAATAAGGTCTAGGAATTGCACCCACATCTTTTTCTTACCCTAAATATACAGTGATCAAGTTTCCATACTCATTCATTAGAATTTTACTTTCCTGCATCTATTTGTATAATCATTTATTTGAAGGTATACCATTTAAATCAATCATATGTAGTTAAACATTTAACATACTGTCATTATTATGATAAACACATAGGCTATAAAATTTGGATAGTTCTCGTAAAATCAGGATAAGATGTACCACACATATGCACACTTGTGTACCGAGCACCGTGCTACATACAGTATGGCACATGGATTGAGATGATGCTGGGGAGAAAATAGTTTGCTGAAGTGAAGTCTCATCCACTGTCAGATGAACAAAGGAAGCAGGACATCATGACTGATGAGAATCTTAACCTTGGGTTCACTCTGCAGAGCCAGGCAGGAGGAAGACCAGACCCCGAGGTCTCCACTGCCACACAAGCAGTGAAGACAGATGCACAGAAACTGAGATGGACATTTCAAGTTCTGATGTGATAATGTGTAATATATAAGAGCATGCTTGTGTGCATTTGTTTCTCAGTCACTCAGTTGTATCCGACTCTTTGTAACCCCATGGACTATTGCCTGCCAGGCTCCTCTGTCCATAGAATTTCCCAGGCAAGAACACTGGAGTAGGTTGCCATTTCCCTCTTCATGGGATCTTCCTGACCCAGGGATCAAACCTGTGTCTCCTGCATTGGCAGGCAGATTCTTTACCACTGAGTCACCAGGGAAGCCCCTAATAAGAGCACTGACTACATTTGCTCATTTCCTGATAGCATGCAGTGTAGATAGGAAATTATATTCATTTTTAGGTGCTTTAGGAAGCTACAGTTAAAATCTATCTCCTTTTTTTCACAGGATTAAAGTCAGAAGGCCTTTATAGAGTCTCCGGGTTCACAGAACACATCGAAGATGTCAAAATGGCATTTGACAGAGGTAGGCTTGCCCTTTGCATGTATGTGTGTTAGTTGCTCAACTGTGTCTGACTGTTCATGGACAGACCCCATGGACTGTAGCCCACCAGGCTCCTCTGTCCATGGGATTTCCTAGGCAAGAATACTGGAATGGGTAGCCGTTCCCTTCTCCAGGAGATCTTCCCAACCCAGGCACCTAACCTGGGTCTCCTGCATTGCAGGCAGATTCTTTACCATCTGAGCCACCAAGGAAGACCCAGACTTGCACGTTATTGAGTGCTAAATGACTTATCCTTAGCATCTTCTCTTTTGGAACCAGTTTTATTATAATGGAAATGGGGTTTTAGAGCTACTAAGAGCTGTTCTTTAGGAAGCCAGGAAGTAATGTTTTGTAATCCATAGTTTTCTCATAGTTCTCTGATTCCCTGGGGGAAGTGTTTTTTAAAAAGTCATGGACAGTTCACCACATGGAGAAGTGAGTTTAAAATACTACTTGAATAATCAGACAGCCTTTGGTCCCATTAAGCTTCTTGACTTTGTTGCCCAACATTTAAGATCTGTCACATGGCACCATGGCACATGGTACCTTCTGCATCCTCTACCTCAGATCCCATTTATTCTTCTCCTTCTCCCAGAGATCCAAAGAGGAGAGCATAGTGATGGGGGTACCCCTGGCACTAAACTAGGGGAAGTTTAGGAGGTGACTCCTTTTCTTCTTGATGACTGTGCCATACTGTCCTCCAGGCCATATTCTCGCTTAGGCCAGATATCATGAGCTAACTAGGGAACTCATTAAAAATACAGATCAGCAGGGGCCACCCTGGGAACTCATTCAGGAAGCTGAGCCTAAGAATCTGTATTTCCTTTGAATGATCCAAATAATTCTGATATAGCCAATCAGAGATGGAACCTCTGGCCCACTAGATAGGTCCTCTGCTCTGTAGAATAGTAGATGAGGTCTTTGATGATCTATCTGCATGCTCATAGCCACAACCTCCTCTCTATAGACTTTGTACCCTAGCAATACTGAAGTATTCCCCACCTCTCTTCATGAACAAGCATCTGGGGTCACCTTGCTCTCTCCATCTAGAATGTGTTCACAATTCTGCCTGGCAAACACCTAATTGTTTTATCAATGTCAGCTTAAGTCTTCCCTTTTCATGACTGTTCCCTGACCACCCCACACTGACCTAAGAATTCCATTTCCTTTTCCTCTGTCCCCCTCCACGTTTCCACATTTCTCCAGCAGAGCTGTCTTCCCATTTCCTTGCAGTTGTTGAGCTTCATGCCCGACTTCCAATCTAACCAGAGTCATTTAACAAAAGTACCATTGGCCTTCTGTATCTGCAGGTTCCATGTTGGTAGCCTCAACCAATTGTGGATCAAAAATATGTTTTTTAATTCCAGAAAGTTCCAAAAAGCAACACTTGAATTTGCCACAAGCTGGCAACTATTTATGTAGCATTAACATTGCATTAATATTATTTACATAGCATTTACATTGTATTAGGTATTATACATAATTGGAGAAGGCAATGGCACCCCACTCCAGTACTCTTGCCTGGAAAATCCCATGGACGGAGGAGCCTGGTGGGCTGCAGTCCATGGGGTTGCTAAGAGTCGGATACGACTGAGCGTCTTCACTTTCACTTTTCACTTTCCTGCATTGGAGAAGGAAATGGCAACCCACTCCAGTGTTCTTGCCTGGAGAGTCCCAGGAACGGGGGAGCCTGATGGGCTGCGGTCTATGGGGTCACACAGAGTTGGACACAACTGAAGCGACTAAGCAGCAGCAGCAGCAGAGATGATTTAAAGTATACAGGAGAATATACATAGGTTATATGCACATAGAAAGCCATTTTATATAAGGAACTTGAGCATCCACGGATTTTGGTACCCATGCGGTGGGGAGTTCCTAGAACCAATCTCCTATGGATACTGAGGGACAAATTTATGTCTTTTCTTCTTTAATTCCCTAGGGCTTAACAGTGCCTGGCCCATGGTAGGTTCTCAGTAATTTTTTGTTAAATACATAAATAATGCAATCAGATGGCCTATCTGCTACACTCTTACTGTTTTCTGTACATTAAGAGCTTTTTAATCCTCAGAACCAAATTCACTGAGACATTTGTTCTTTCTTTCAATTCTCTATAAAAAAGATAATGCTAATAGTCCCTATATGATTGAAAAAATTTTATAGATTGTGACAGTTAAATTGGACTGATATCTACTAATGGTAAAAACAAAAAGTCAAAATATGTCTTCAGAAAGATTGCAAAAAATAGTAAGAAATATAACATTACCTACCCATGAGGGAAGGTTTAAGTTTCCCAGATTAAAGTCTTAGGGATTAAGGAAGGAATAATCAAGTGAAAAGAAACTTTGGTAAGCCTGAAAGAAACACTAAAATCTGAATATATTCAACTTATTTTATGTATGTGATCTTCAAATCCAAATCCAAAGAATACTATATGAGATTCTTGATTTTATAATTTCAAATTAGATTGTTATCCTATTATAAGCTTTGTGTCTAGAATATAAATTACTGTGCTAGACTTCTATTTAGCAAATTACCAGGGGCTGGCACCCAAAGAACTATTTTAAGTCTATTTCACTACATTTTTGGCTCTACTTACCCTCAGACCCAAAATCCCTCTTACCAAACTTCTCTTTGTTACTTCCCGCATCTCCATGTCATTAGATGCCAAGCGAGTCAGCTGAGACTTGTAAGGGAGCATTCATTGTCGCATCTTTTTTTCTTTCTGGGCACGGTTTAACTTGGTGAAATAAGATCCTAATTAGGAACTGGATCACTGATTGTTTTTCAGATGGTGAAAAGGCAGATATATCTGCCAACATCTATCCAGACATAAACATCATCACTGGAGCCCTTAAACTGTATTTCAGAGACTTACCCATTCCTGTCATCACCTATGATACCTATTCCAAATTTATAGAAGCAGCGAGTAAGTATTGAGTACTAATTGTTTAATGGCACCAAATTTTTAAGTGTGATGCTTTTGACTTCAAGAAAATGAAAACTCAGAACCTGATTAAATTATGGCATGAGGACTTGCTTTGCCAAGTGAGGGCACAATGGTACAGTTAGTAGAAACCCAGACACAGTACACTAGCTGAGTGGAACCAGTGCTAAGCCAGTTCTACTCGACTGATGCTGGGGACCAGGCAGTTCTGTCTCTCCCCACTGTTTCTTCTATGCTGAAAACCAACACAGACTTACTCTGTTATATGTTGAAAGTGAAATGCTTTTCTAGTAAGCAATCAGATATTCTTCAGTGAGGGCTGTATAGATTAACTACTTTCATCTATTAAGCAGAATCCCCTTGCTAATTGATTAAAGTCATACCCCAAGTTAGGGCACCTTGATGCTGTTCAAAATTAGTAACAGGCCGAGAAGATACTGTATCAAATACTATCCTAGGAACTCTCACCAATATCTCCTTTTTTAACCTTTTCATCTAGCTGATGAGGCACATATTGTAATCCCATTTTACAGAGGAGGTAAACTAAGCTTAGAGAGCTGAGCTCACAGGTCCAGAAATGGAACATTAGCACTAGTCTTCCGTCAGCCTAGAGCTGCTCCTTCAGGGTGTGGCACTTGGGTCAGTGCTGTCAGGTGAGAGGACCTGTGTGTGTCTGTGTGTGTGTGTTGGGGGCGGGGGGAGTTGCATTACACTTTGTCCAGGACTGTAGTGAGGAAGGGGAGATTCAGGTGCTAGAATGCATGACACAGAAGTCAAGCACACTTTGAGGAAGTTTTTATTAAAAACTATAATCTTTAAAGATATATGTTGCTAAATGTAGTAACAAGATACCTGATGGGGAGAAACATGGGCAGACTGCAATCGCTCAGGGTGTACTTTCCAGATGAGCTGTGGCTATACTCCCTGGTCAGAGCATTCTTTCCTGGATCCCAGTGGTCTTGTGGGGAAGGTTCTGACAGCAGGTACCCTCTGCCCCAGGAGGAATGACCAGGAGAGCTTTCTTTGAATGGCTGCCAATACCTATCAGAGTCCTGAAAACAGAAGCATGCATGCTTCCTCCCATTGTTAACGTGCCTACTATCTACTTCCTAACCTGGACAGCACCCTGCGGTTCACCATGCCAACATTTTCACAAAAAGTGCCAACAGTGCACCCTGAATTAGCTGGCTCACCTGCCAGTGCCCTTGCATTATAAAGTGGATTCAGTTATGCCTGCCAAGAAAAGATTTGGTAGACAATTTCAAGAGAAAGCTCCCAAGTGTGGTCCAGTTTAAATTAAAGCTGGTCATAGTTTCTAGCAAATCCAGTGTTCAGAAGATGGGCAAAGCACAGTCTGTGCATGTGCCACCAGTAAGTATCTACAAGGCTGCAGATTCCTGGAGGGCAGCCTCCTGCCATGCAGCCAGTGGACATTCAATACGCATGTGGCTCCCAGCCTCAAACCCTTTCTGGAATAAGACAAGACATGAACAAATGGATCACTTTAAGTGAAATATTATTAGACATCCCCTTCACCTGTAGCCTGAACAAACCAAACTTCTTGTAGTTTCTCTGAAAACTTGAATGTTTCAGCACTGCACTGATATTCATTATGTGTGATCTTCACAGAAATCTCCAATGCGGATGAGAGGCTGGAAGCGGTCCATGAAGTGCTGATGCTGCTTCCTCCTGCCCACTATGAGACCCTCCGATACCTGATGATCCACCTCAAGAAGTAAGCTGACACCTCCTTGGCGCCGCCTCTGCACACTCTATCTGCCCTGCACAGTTGATGCGTTAGGAAAAGTGCACAACCTCCCCAACCCACTGAGTGAACAGATCCTCCTTTTAAGTGAATTAGGTTACCTTCTCCAGGTCAGCCCATTGATAACCCTAGACACTCACTGTGTCTAGGAGATAGCAGAAGCTGCTTCCCGCACTTTAGATGTGTCCTGTCTCTGAGGCTGGTACTGTTAGGAGCCTCACGTTACAGGTAATACTTCTGAAGCTTAGGGACATTACACAACTGATGCAGAGAGGCGAGGTAAAGCCAGGATGGAAACCCAGTTTGACCCATAGCCCCTAATCTGTTTTAACCATGTGTCTAGGCTGCCCCTGAGTCTGCACCCTCCTCCCACAAAGCCTTGAACTCTGTGTTCTGTCCCTCCTTTTGCTCACCCTAAACCCAAACTCCTGAGCTGCCTTCTTTCTGGGCAAGCAGATTTCCACCCTGACTTCTTGTTTCATCTGATGTATTAATTATCTGTCGTGTGTGTGTGCTCAGTCATGTCCAAATCTCTGCAACCCCATGGACAGCCCACCAGGCTCCTCTGTCCATAGGATTCTCCAGGCAAGAATACTGGAATGGGTTGTCATTTCCTCCCACTGACTGACAGATTGCTTGAAACTGTAAGTGTTTATTATTGCATAGTCTCTGTGGACAGGAATCCAGGTGGCTTTTGCTGGGTGCCTTTGGTTCAAGGTTAATAATGAGGCTGCAGTCAAACTGACAGCCAGGCTGCAAGGCTCGAGTAAGGAAGCGTCCACTTCCAAGCTCACTCACATGGTCTTTGGCAGGATTCAGTTCCTCAGAGGCGATTAGCCTGCAGGTGTCACTTGCCGACTGTTCTCAGAACAGGAGCCCTGTTTGCTGTCATATGGATCTGCCCATAGGCAGCTCCCCACATGGCAGCTGGCTTCTCTTACAGCAAGCAAGCAAGACACCCATGACGGAAGACAGCCTTTCTGTAACCTAATCTCAGAAGCCATACCCCACTGCTCTTGCTATTACTCTATGTGTTGGAAGCAAGTCACTAGGTCTAGCCTATGCTCTAGGGCAACAGTCACCAGCCTGTTTGGCACCAGGGACCAGTTTCGCTGAAGACAGTATTTCCATGGACCAGGGTTTGGGGGATGGTTTGGGGATGAGTCAAGCAGATTACATTTATTGTGTACTTTATTTCTATTGGTCTTCTCTGATAGCTCAATTGTTAAAGAATCTGCCTGCAATGCAGGAGAGCCCGGTTTGATTCCTGGGTCAGGAAGATCCACTGGAGAAGGGATATAGGCCACCCACTCCAGTATTCTTGGACCTCCCTTGTGGCTCAGCTGGTAAAAAATCCACCTACAATGCTGGAGACTTGGGTTCAATCCCTGGGTTGGGAAGATCCCCTGGAGAAGGGAAAGGCTACCCACTTCAGTATTCTGGCCTGGAGAATTCCAGGGACTGTATAGTCCATGGGGTCGCAAAAAGTCGGACACGACTGGGCAACTTTCACTTATTTCTATTATTATTACATCAGCTCCACCTCAGATCATCAAGCATTATTAGATCCTGGAGGTCAGGGACCCCTGCTCTCGGGGAAGGAGTTACAGAAGGGTATGGATTCCAGAAGACAGAGCTCACTGGGGGCCTTCTCAGAGGCTGCCTGCCACAGGGGCTACACACTGGGTTATTTGTGTGAGGGCATGTGAGACAGACAGAGATGGCTGTTTACAGTACACTGGAGTCTCTGGTTCTAGACTCTTTTACCTAAACCACAGATCTCTTTCCTTCACTGTACTTGTGAGGTCAATATATTGGTCTTTGAGATGTTGACAGGATCAGGGTACTTCTGTGTGCCTTCCTCTGTGTTTTGGGGGGATATATGGTAGCAGCCCATTTTTAGATAAAATAAACCAAAAAATATCTATACTGACCAATTTACAGATCGGTTCAGTAAATGAAAGGAAACAAGTTGATAAAACTATAGAAACGCTTAATGCATTGAGGTTTTAATTTTTCTACCTTTAAAACATATAAATACTCTTGCTCATATTCAAGGTGATCAGAAATGTAACAGTTATCTTAGAGTCTCATTTTGATTAATTTATTGAAGAGTACAAGTAAATTTTGGATAAAAAATAGGCTTGAATGTCAGTCTTCCTTTTAATTAGCTATAAGTTATTTCTTTTAGTGTCCAATTATGATACTTTGAAAGGCAAAGTAAAAAAATGCTGACACATCCCAGTTGAGTCTTAAATGCCAATTATTTAGTATTTTTTACTATGGAGGGGTTGCTATCTATCTTGTCTGGTCAGGTGTGGTGACTGACTTGATGGACAACTATGAGTAGTTTGAAAATGAAGAAAATCCTCTTTCTTACCTCCCTCTTAACTTTGCAATGTGAAGGTAACGCAAGCTGAGTTGACCTTTCTAAAATAATACTAGATGGCTAGTCTTAGGAAGGTTAGTTCAGCTTCATTACCTTCACAGTGCAAAGTTAAGATGGCAGCCTACTCCAGTATTCTTGCCTGGAGAATCTCATGGACAGAGGAGCTTGGACAGCTATAGTCCATGGGGTTGCAAAGAGTGGGACACGACTGAAGCAACTTGGCATGCACACACGCACAGCTAGGCTTAATTAGCTTTAAGAGAATAAACACAAAGAGAGAGCTCTCTGTAAAAAACTTAAACATATGTTAATCCTATTTTGCTCTTCTTGAAGAATGTACTCCCTTTTAGATCTATTATGAACATCCTAAAACCTTAATTCCTTCAAGCAAGAATCTGAGAGATCATAATTTTATTCTACTTAGGAAGGTGTTAAGCCAACTTTGGAATTTGAACTTCATGTTTAAAGGCTTTGCAGTTCTTACCTGGGTGTTTTTAAAATAATTTATTGGAGTATAGTTGATTTCTGTTTTGTTACTTGCTGCTGTACGGCAAAGTGAATCAGTTATACATAAGCTGATACCCACTCTTCCATAGATTCTTTTCCCATATAGGCCATTACAGAGTGCTGAATAGATTTCCCTCTGCTATACAGTAGATCCTTATTATTTGTCTATTTTATATATAGTCCTATGTGTATGTCAAGCCCAATCTCCCAGTTTATCCCTCCCTACCCCCATTTCCCCCAGGTAACTGTAAATTTTGTTTTCTACATCTGGGACCCTGTTTTGTAAATAAGTTCATTTGTGCTTTTTTTTTTTAAGATTCCATACATAAGTGATATCATATGGTATTTGTCTTTCTCTGACTGACTCAGTATGACAGTCTCTAGGTCCATCCTTGCTTCTGCAAGCGGCATTATTTCATTCCCTTTTACAGATGAATAATATTCCATTAGGATCCCTGGTGGCTCAGACAGTAAAGAATCTGCCCGCAATGCGGAAGACCCAGGTTCAGTCCCTGGGTTGGGAAGATGCCCTGGAGAAGGGAATGGCAACATATACACATATTCCATTGTGTATATGTACCACATCTCCTTTATCCTCTGTTGATGGGTATTTAGGTTGCTTCCATGTCTTGGCGGTTGTAAATAGTGCTACAGTGAACACTGGCATGCATTTATCTTTTCAAATTAGAGTTTTCTTCAGCTATATGCCCAAGAGTGGGACTCCTAGGTCATATGGTAGTTCTATATTTGTTTTTTAAGGAACCTCCATACTGTTCTCCACAATGGTTGTACCAATTTACAATTCCATCAATAGTGTAGGAGGATTCCCTTTTCTCCACACCCTCTCCAGCACTTTTTGTTTCTAGATTTTTTGATCATAGCCATCTGACTGGTGTGAGATGATACCTCACTATACTTTTGATTTGCATTTCTCTAATGATTAGTGATGAGTATTTTCAATTCTAATAACAATTACTGCTCCAGACCTCATCCTGTGGGAACTAAAAATAATGTCTAACTGTGTTCCCACTTGGCCACATTCCAGCCATTCTCTTGTCCCGTGACAATGCCTTGACCTTTCTCCTTGGGCAGTAGCCCTGCCAGCAGTCAGGGAATCTGCCCTCAGCTTCCTGGTTTGCCAGCATACAGACCAGTGGACAGCAAGAAGAGGGAAATGAAGACAATCATACAAGCCTCCAGCATACAGAGCTGTGGGGACAGCAAGATGAGGGAAATGAAGACAAGCATACAAGCCTCCAGCATATAGACCAGTAGAAAGCGAGGAGGAGGAGATAAAGAGAGTCATACAAGCATACAGACAGTGGACAGCAAGAAGAGGGAGATAAAGATAGTTATACAAGCCTCCAGCATGTAGACCAGTGGACAGCAAGAAGAGGGAAATGAAGACAGTCATACAAGTCTAGACTAAATCTGTATGCATCATGGGCCACCTAATAATCTTTACTGCCCCTTCAAGTCAATATTCCTTCAATGAGAGTTCCATGTTTATTTAGAAAGAGGACTGATTTTATAGTGTTCAAAAGTGTGTCTATACCAGATTCACTTAGTAGTTCACTTCTGTGGGCTGAAGACAATGTCAATAATCTAAAAAATTAATCTGAAAATTTAGTTCAGTTCAGTCGCTCAGTCGTGTCTGATTCTTTGTGACCCCATGGACTGCAGCATGCCAGGCTTCCCTGTCCATCACCAACTCCCAGAGCTTGCTCAAATTCATATCCATTGAATCGGTGATGCCATCCAATCATCTCATCCTCTGTTGTCCCCTTCTCCTCCTGCCTTCAATCATGCCCAGCATCAGGGTCTTTTCTAATGAGTCAGTTCCTAGCATCAGGTGACCAAAGTATTGAAAGTTTCAGCTTCAGCATCAGTCCTTCCAATGACTGTTCAGGACTGATTGCCTTTAGGATTGACTGGTTCAATCTCCTTGCAGTCCAAAGGACTCTCAAAAGTCAACACCACAGTTCAAAAGCATCAGTTCTTCAGTGCTCAGCTTTCTTTATAGTCCAACTCTCATATCCATACCCAACTACTGGAAAAACCATAGCTTTGACTAGACAGACCTTTGTTGGCAAAGTAATGTCTCTGCTTTTTAATATGCTGACTATGCTTGTCATAGCTTTTCTTCCAAGGAGTAAGCATCTTTTAATTTCATGACTGCAGTCACCATCTGCAGTGATTTTGGAGCCCCCCAAAATAAAGTCTGTCACTGTTTCCATTGTTTGGCCATCTATTTGCCCTGAAGTGATGGGACCAGATGCCATGATCTTCATTTTCTGAATGTTGAGTTTTAAGCCAGCTTTTTCACTCTCCTCTCTCACTTTCATCAAGAGGCTTTTTAGTTCTTCTTCAGTTTCTGCCATAACGGTGGTGTCACCTGTATATCTGAGGTTATTGGTATTTCTCCTGGCAATCTTGATTCCAGCTTGTGCTTCATCCAGCCTGGCATTTCACATGATGTACTCTGCATATAAGTTAAATAAACAGGGTGACAATATATAGCCTTGACATACTCCTTTCCCGATTTGGAACAAGTCTATTGTTCCATGTCCAGTTCTAACTGTTGCTTCTTGAACTGGATACAGATTTCTCAGGAGGCAGGTAAGGTGGTCTGGTATTCCCATCTCTTTCAGAATTTTCCACAGTTTGTTGTGATCCAGTCACAGTCAAAGGCTTTGGCATAGTTGATAAAGCAGAAGTAGATGTTTTTCTGGAATTCTCTTGCTTTTTCTATGATTCAACAGATGTAGGCAATTTGATCTCTGGTTCCTCTGCCTTTTCTAAATCCAGCTTGAACATCTGAAAATTCATGGTTCACATACTGTTGAAGCCTGGCTTGGAGAATTTTGAGCATTACTTTACTAGCGTGTAAGATGAGTGCAGTTGTGTGGTAGTTTGAGCATTGTTCAGCATTGCCTTTCTTTGGAATTGGAATGAAAACTGACCTTTTCCATTCCTGTGGCCACTGCTGAGTTTTCCAAATTTGCTGGCATATTGAGTGCAGCACTTTCACAGCATCATCTTTTAGGATTTGAAATAGCTCAACTGGAATTCCATTACCTCCACTAGCTTTGTTCATATTGATGCTTCCTAAGGCCCACTTGACTTCACATTCCAGGATGTCTGGGTCTAGTCCAATGATCACACCATTGTGGTTATCTGGGTCATGAAGATCTTTTTTGTATGTTCTTCTGTGTATGCTTGCCACCTTTTCTTAATATTTTCTGCTTCTGTTAGATTCAAGGGATTAGATATGATAGAGTATCTGAAGAACCATGGATGGAGGTTCGTGATATTGTACAGGAGGCAGTGATCAAGACCATCCCCAAGAAAAAGAAATGCAAAAAGGCAAAATGGTTGTATGAGGAGGCCTTACAAATAGCTTAGAAAAGACGAGAAGCTAAAGGCAAAGGAGAAAAGGAAAGATATAAGAATCTGAATGCAGAGTTCCAAAGAATAGCTAAGGAGAGATAAGAAAGCCTTCCTCAGTGATCAATGCAAAGAAATAGAGGGAAACAATAGAATGGGAAAGACTAGAGATCTCTTCAAGAAAATCCAAAAATTACCTTTTAAAAAATACTTCTCTATAATTCGTCCTCAATTTTCTTTTGCAAATTCCGAAACCAGAGAAGCTCTCAGGGGCCTATGTTCATAATCAGTACACAAATCCACCCTTGACTCTGTATAACGTCTCTCTGTGTATGTTTGTCTTGCAGGGTGACTATGAATGAAAAGGACAATTTCATGAATGCTGAAAATCTGGGGATCGTGTTTGGGCCCACCCTGATGAGACCTCCTGAGGACAGCACCCTCACCACCCTCCATGACATGCGGTACCAAAAGCTGATTGTGCAGATCTTAATAGAAAATGAAGATGTTTTGTTTTAATTCACCTGGAAAATGAGTTGAGTGGCCCCAGCCCCATCTAAGTTGATAAGGCTAAAGAAATAAAAACATCTCTTGCACTTGATTTGTTTTCCAAACAAGTGATGGAATTTCCTGGACCACAGTGGATTGCCAGGTTGGCTACTGTGTCTCATAGACACTGGCCCCTCCACGGGAGAACAGCAAGGATGAGGGCGAGAAAAAGTCCTCACCTCGGGTCTTTGCCGTGCCTCGTATGTCTGTCTGTTTTGTTGGAAGAGTGATTAATAAATCTTTCTTTAACTTATTAAAAAAAACAGTGTAGACCTTTAAACTTCTGTCTTATCAGTAATAAAAGGGAACTTAATTCATAGAGGTACTTGATACAGTTATACATTTTCCACTTACAAAAAGAAGACAATTCTATATGTTAAATGTTAAATGAAACTTATATTGTAAGATGTATTTTTATTTTAGCTGCAAGAATGTTACTTTATTTTAGCAAATAGAACTCAATGCAGTGCATTGATTATTACCCTGTATACCTTGTCCTGCCTTCTCGCTGTGATCCCTGAAAAAGTTTCCCATGAATGCAGTATTATCTTGACATACCTCTGTCCTTATCAGTGCTTTGCAGTGAAATGTCACCTCCCACCTCTGTCCCTGCTTTTAATAGTTTTTGCTGTTAAGCACTGGCATTTTGCTATCGTGCAGTATATGTTTATTGCAATTGTAGGATGGTCTGTCACATCTACAATTTTCTTTCCATAGAAATTTTGTGAAATCCCAAAGTATGTTTCAGAATTGGTCATAGTTCTTCCATATCATGTGTATACATCACAGAACACACAGAACATGGTCATTTTACATAAAATGATCTGGAAACACTGGTTATATCTAGGCCACGTAAAAAGCACTTTTCCTCTTCATTTCAGGCAAGCACTCTGAATCCATCTGTTAATGGCAAGTCACATTTTCACCATATGTCTGTATTTCTGAAAAGTGAAACCTGCAGAGTCATTGTTGATTTTTTTCATTTTTGTTTTATAAACAAGCATATTTTTTAAAGAATAAGTTTGGTTTTTATGAATATGTGTACCTCCTTGATCAAAGTAGCTCTAATGGATAATTTAATATGATTTGATGACTATAGTTCTATCTTATTGGTTCTATTTATCTTATCATGAGCTTTCAACACCAAGATTTCTATATTTTGTAACATAGGTAAAATATTTAAAATGTCAAAAAACTGTAAACCTAAATTTGTTTTTCTTAAACCTAACTACAATGTCTTTCCCTCTGATTATCTGAGACGATTCATGTTGTTACTCACCAGTCTTGTTTTGGAGTGACCAGAAGAGAATTACTGTGTGTTAAGTGAGCTGAAAGGGGAGAGATCAGTGCAGTTATGGCACTCGGGGGTCAGGATGGTTCTGCTTGGTCCCTGTTAGCATCGTTCCTCCCAGCTGTACAGGTTTGTTTGTTGTAGCTTATGTACTTCTTGATACTGTCAAAAAATTATCTGGAAATGGTTTTATTTTGTGAAGTGAACAATACTTTGTAATTTATGATAGTGTAAATGGAAAGAAAAGCATTAAATGTATTAAATCTCTGTCTATCATTTGGGAAGATATGAAAGAAATTGGTGTTGAGGGCTAGAGGGAAAGAATATTCACAACACTGCTCCCACATGGGTTTTAGGCAATAAAGTTTCTATCATCGCCAAAGCACAATAAGAAAAGAAAGATCCCACGGAGTCTCCACCTCTGGTCCCACCTCCCCCTCCAGTTTCCTCCTGGGGAGCCTGCCTGCGATTAGGGTTCCAATACTCTAGCTTCCCTTTCTGTAAGACCCACTGTGTTTATGTCCTTCGTTGAGTTACATGGTCTTTAGAGCAGATCACCCTATGCTGCCTGCAGGAGGGCAGAACAAATGGAGTCAGAAAGACTCATGTTTGAGTAGCAGAAAGTAAAGTATTAGTCGCTCAGTTGTGTTCAACTCTCTGCAACCCCATGGACTGTAGTCCACCAGGCTCCTCTGTCCATGGGATTCTCCAGGCAAGAAAACGAGTGGGTTGCCATTCCTTTCTCCAGGGGATCTTCCCGACCCAGGGATCAAACCTGGGTCTTCCACATTGCAGGCAGGTTCTTTACCATCTGAGCCGCCAAGGACCTGTCTGTTATTGGCTGCATATGACCTTGGGAATGAGTTTGCTCCTCTAAAAAACTGGGGAAAATATTCTGATTGGGTTTTAAGAATGATGACTTAGGCGAGGAAAGGATATAACATGAGGTGGAAAAGAAGACACATGAGAGAAAAGGATTTGTCCCAGGTTAAATCCAAGTCCAAGTAATCATAAGGGGTATTATTATAACAGGGCTCTAATGTGTAATGAGGGTCACTTGACTCCTTTGCTCGAATGTGATTACAACACCTGATCCCCTCTACCTTGCTTTAGTCTGAAGCCTGCTCACTCATGCCTATCATCCCCACCATCTGGCAGCCTGACGTGGCTCCTCTTACCTGGCTTGAAATTCCTGCCCTTGGAATAACTCTAGTACTTAGACCTGAAAGGAGGCAGTGTTGTTTCCAGAACCCACTGTTAAACTGTCCACAGGTGGGTTGTAAGAGGTGGGGCAGGGACAGGGTGGGTAGAGGAAGACCTTTTCCTTTCTCCCATTAACAAAAATGGGCACCTGGTCTCCAAGCTTGAAAGGGAACTGGTGCAGGATTTCGAGAACAGCAGCCTGGAAGGAACGAGAGAAAAGAGATTTGAGGAGTTGAGGAAAGTAACATTGTACACAGGAGTGCTACCTGGGCCGTCCTGCCTGCAACTGAAAACCCAACTCAGGTAGCTTACAAGTTCCCAAGATCTACCAATCCCCAAATCCATAGTCAATCTTTTGATTTAAAAAACGTGATATTCATTAATTTTCAACAAATACTTATCAAGCACTTATTAACAGGCCAGACACTGAATACTGGCAATGAAAAGGTTTACGTCACTTGCTGTGCTTAGTCGCTGTCGTGTCTGACTCTTTGTGACCACGTGAACTGTAGCTCACCAGGCTCCTCTGTCCATGAGGATTCTCCAGGCAAGAATCCTGGAGTAGGTTGCTATGCTCTCCTCCAGGGGATTTCCCCTCCCCGGGCATCGAACGTAGGTCTCCCGCATTACAGGCAGATTCTTTACCACTGAGCCACCTGGGAAGCCCAAGAACACTGGAGTGGGTAGCCTATCCCTTTCCAGGGGAACTTCCGACCCAGGAATCAAACCAGGGTCTCTTGCATTGCAAGCGGATTCTTTACCAGCTGAACTACCCAGGAAGCCTTTATGTCACTTGGAAGAATTAAATAATAGGTTTAGTTTGGCTGGGCAGAGAAAACTGGTCATGTAAAGGATTTTAGACTCTAACATAAGTCTGGTGCTACTGTTTTTTGTTTTTGTTTTTGTTTTTTTAGTTTTGGAGTAGTCTTATATTTACAGAAGAGTTGCAAGGCTACTGCAGAGGGTCCCTGTGCCCTCTTCACCCACTCCTCTAATGTTAACATCTTACATAACCACAGTAAACTAAGAAACCAACATTAGTACATTACTATTAACTGAACTCCAGGCTTTATTCAGGTTTTATGAGTTTTCCACTAATGTCCTTTTTCTGTTCCAGGATGTAATCTAGGTCACCACATTGCATTTAGTGTTAATGGGTTTTAAGAAACAAATGACACAATTGGGCTTACATTTTTAAAAGATCACTTACTTGACTTTGGATCCATCAGAGAATATGTGGGCAGATGAATGTAGAGAGGCTAGACACAGGGAGTCACTCAGATGTTGTCATTTAGAGGATTAAGGTGATATAGCCTGGATGAAGTGGTAGCAAAGCAGAGATAAATAGAACTGAGTTAATTTAGGATCAGAGTTGTAAAAGTTTGGTTATAGATTGGATTAAAGAACCAAGAATGGGGCTCCCTTGGTGGCTCAGAGGTATAGAATCAGTCTGCCAGTGCAGGAGACGGGTTTGATCCCTGATCTGGGAAGATCCCGCGTGCTGCACAGCAACTAAGCCTGTGCTCTAGAGCCCAGGAGCGCAGCTACTGAGCCCACGTGCCCTAGAGCCTGTGCTCTGCAACACGAGGAGCCGGGCAGTGAGAAGCCCACCCACCACAACTAGAGAGTGGCCCCTGTCCTACCACAGAAAAGCCCGCGGAGCAACGACGACCTCGCCCACCCAGAAATAAATAAAAATTATATACATAAAAAATGAAAGGATCAAGGACGACTCCCGCATTGCTTAATTTGACAACTGGATAATATTTCTTGAAATGAACACAAGGAGAGCCGGGGGTTTCTTGAGGAGGGGTGCAAAAAGTAAGGAAGACGGTGAGCTCCAGAGAGATACCTATGAAATTTCCAGGCAGATATTTCATGAGCAATTGCATGCACAGACCCAAGCTGGAGATGGGGACTTGGGCGAGACACCAGAGATAATAATTGGAACTGTGGGATTCAATAAGAGTGCCCAGGGACACAGAACAGAGAAATGCAGGAGAGGCCCGAGTCAAAGTTCTCTAGAGCAGCAGTCCCCAACCTTTTTGGCACCAGGTACTGGTTTCGTGGGAGACAATTTTTCCACCAACATGGGTGGGGGAGGGTGGGATGGTTTCAGAATGAGTCAAGCAGATTACATTTATTGTGTACTCTGTTTCTGTTTTTATATCAGCTCCATCTCAGAACATCAAGTATTAGATCTCAGAGGTTGGGGATCCCTGCTCTAGAGTGCCAGCATTCACCCGAGGGGATGAGGAGGAGGAGAGTGCAAATGAAGTTCATTTTGATGTAATAAAATAAGAAGGTCTCACGAGTATGGTTCAGAAAGACGCTTTGTCTTCAGGTTCATTTCGCAAGGTCCTAGTGCATTTTGTTGTTCCACTTCGATGTATTTTGCCTCCACAAGCACCATGTTAGACCTCGTGCTTGGAGGGGTTTACCTCATTATGTATGTGTGTGCTAAGTCGCTTCAGTTATGCCTGATTCTTTTCGACCCTATAGACTGTAACCCGCCAGGCTCCTCTATCCATGGGATTCTGCAGGCAAGAACACTGGAGTGGGTTGCTGTGCCCTCCTCCAGGGGATCTTCCTGACCTAGGGATGAAACCCACATCCCCTGCATTGGCAGATGGATTCTTTACCACTAGTGCCACCTGGGAAGCCCTTACTTCAATAGATGCTTCATAAATGCAGATAAGCTGGGGTCATTTTTTTCCTGAGTTGAAATGATATTATCATACTCTAGGACCTCCTTCCCTGCCTTTTACTGCTGTTTGTACACACTTCTAAACCAGCGGTTATCACAAAGTACTTCAGTTGTGTATCCATCTGTCCCCCATCAAAGTACAAACTCTGTGGGATCAAGAACGGTGAATACCAACTACATGCTGGTCGGGCACACTCCTGGCCATCCTGCAAGTCTCAACTCAATATTTACTCTCTGCTGAGATTTTCCCTGGCTTCCCCAGGCAGAGTACATGGGTGCCAGCCATAAACAGTAATACATGAGAGCACAGAAAGTTCAGAGAACTTAGAACTGGGTTTAACCAGAACATGAAATGTGAGGGGAGAGGAGGGGGAATGAGATGAAACAAGCAGGTCTGTGCCAGGGAATAAGGAACCTTGTGAGTCAAGTACAGTCCAGTGACATGTCGAGGACAGTACAGAGGATGTAAGATTAGAGACTCAGAAGCTGTAACATCAGGAAGATGTTATAGGCAATGACAAACCAAACTTGGCTCCCAGCGGAAGGGATGTGGAGAAGAGTCAGGATAAGAAAGAGATTTAGGATGAGGTCAGGACTTACTGATTTGATGCCAGGATTAAAAAGGAAATAGTCACAAGTGCCATCCCTGTTTCTGGTCTTTATAATTAAGTTAATATTTAGGAAGAAAAGAGAATATGGGAAGGAAAGCAGGATTATTAGCAGGGGGAAATCATGGGTTCAGTTTGCAGAATGCTTTGTAGTACCAATGGTTCACCCATGTAAAAATGTCTAGAAAATGGTTGAACCTATGGTTTTGGAGCTCAAGAGAGAGGGATGAGCTGGTAGATTAAGACCTGATCAGACTGTATCACCAGCTGAAATTAAAAAAGACCAGTAATAGGTCCCCAGGTGGCACTAGCAGTAAAGAACCCATTGCCAATGCAGGAGACATAAGAGATATGAGTGTAATCCCTGGGTTGGGAAGATCCTCTGAAGGAGGAAATGGCAACAAAACCACACCAGTATTCTTGCCTGGAGAATCCCAAGGACAGAGGAGCCGGGCAGGCTACATTCCATGGGGTCATAAGAGTTGGACACAATTGAAGTGACATAGCACATATAATAGGTCCTTGGATAAGAATGAAATCTAAGGAGCAGGCAAAGTTAGACACCTTTGCAAGGAAGGCCAGGCATGGGCAGAAGAAAAGGCAGTCAGGAATGTAAGAAGAAAGCAGAGAAAGAAAGAACGTCAGGTTTGGAGAGGCCATGGGGGTCAGATGCTGCTACAAGATGATAAGGTGATGAATCCCCTTTGGATATGGCAACTAAGGATCCCATAACTTAATGGGAGCTTTTCAGTGAGGATGGTGGTGGTGCAGGGTAAAAAGGTGGTACGACTAAAAAAGTGTTTAAGTTTGTCAGAGAAATTTCATATCCACATCTTCTTAAATGCAAAAAACATAAATGTTATTTAAGGTCCTACTCTGGAGAAAAAACTACCCCCATAATCTTTCAATAACTGATTAAGCAAATTTTCTTTATTCCAGCTTAGATTTTCTTACAGAGATAATTTCCCACATAAATAAGAGTTAAAGTCAGTGTTTTAATATTTTTGAAAACTCAGAAGTTAAAGACATCAAGTATTCCTTTTGCAGTGTTTTTATTTATCCTTGGAGATATGCAATTATCATAATTTACAGGACTTTTTGTAATTAATTGGACTATAAGAAAAACTATGCAGTTTATACCATAAAATTCTGTCCCTAAGGAATTAGGGTCCTCAGTAACAGAGAGATAAGGAAGCTCAAAAGGGTTCATGTTCAGGAACCTCTTATAACTAAAAACAGCAGAGCATAATCTGCTATTTGTGAAAATGAGACTTAATAAAAATATCTTTCAAATGTTCACTATTGCAAAAGAGAATGCCTGTTAAAATGCCATTGTTTATTCTATATAAAACATCCCTTCTACCCCCTCAAAAGATTTTTGCTTTAAGATAGAGAAAAGGACATATCCCTAGGATATGACACTTTGTGAAAATTATCTCAGTACAAAATCCAAAGACATCCATAATTGTCCTTACTCACAATTACCTGCATGTACCAGGTATAATTTTCCAAACCTCACCACTGATGAGCCTATTCCAAAGCAGAATTCAGCAATACAAAAGACACAGGCTAAAACAGTCCTCAGAATTATACTTTAAAATAGGCATATTCACAAGATTAACATACAGAAAACAATTGTATTTCTTACACCAACAATGAACTATTAGGGAGTATAAAGAAAATACCTTTTAAAATTGCACTCCCCAAATAAAACATTTAGGAAATAAACCTGACCAAGGAGGTGAAAGACTTATAGATTGAGAACTATAAAACATTAACAAAGGAAACTGAAGATGATTCAAAGAAATGGAAAGCTATCCCATGCTTTGGGATTGCAAGAATTAATACTGTTAAAATGGCCATATTAACCAAAGCAATCTACAGGCAATGTGATCCCTATCAAATTACCCATGACATTTTTCACATAACTAGAACATTCATATGGAACCATAAAAGACCCAGGATTGCCAAAGCAATCCTTAAGGAAAAGAACAAAGCAGAAGGCATAACCTCCCAGACTTCCAACAATAGTACAAAGCTACTGTAATCAAAACAGTGTGGTATTGGCATTAAAAACAGACATATGGATCAATGGAACAGAACAGAGAGACCAGAAACAAACCCACACACCTACAGTCAATTACTCTTCAACAGAGAGGGCAAGAAGACACAATGGGAAAAAAAAAATCTCTACAGCAAGTGGTGTTGGGAAAGTTGGACAGTCACATGTAAACCAATTAAGTTAGAACACATCCTCTCATCATATACAAAAATAAACTCAAAATAGCTTAAAGACTTAAACATAAAACATGACACCATAAAATTCCTAGAAGAGAACATAGGCAAAACATTCTCTGACATAAATTGTACCAATGATATAAACTGACTGACCTTAGGAAGGCTAGGTCAGTCTCCTAAGGCAATAGAAATAAAAACAGAAACAAATGGAACCTAATCAAACTTACAAGCTTCTACACAGCACAGGAAACCATAAACAAAATGAAAACACAACCTACAGAATGGGGGAAAATATTTGCAAATGATGCAACCAGCAAGGGCTTAATTTCCAAAATATACAAACAGCTCAAACAACTCAACAACAACAACAAAAACAACCCAATCAAAAGGGCAGAAGCCCTAAATAAGACATTTCCCCAAAAAAGAAATATAGGTGGGCAATAGACACATGTAATGATGGTCAACATCGCTAATTATTAGAAAAATGCAAATCAAAATTATAATAAGGTACCTTCTCGCCAGTCAGAATGGACATCCAAAGTCTACAAATAACAAATGCTGGAGAGGGTATGGAGAAAAAGGAACCCTCCTACATTGTTGGTAGCAATGTAAATTTGTACAAGCATTATGGAAAACAATATGGAGGTTCCTTAAAAAACTAAATATAGAACTACCATATGATCCAGTAATCCCACTTCTGGGCATGTACTGAGAGAAAACCATAATTCAAGAAGATATAAGCATCCCAGTGTTCACTGCAGCACTGTTCGCAACAGCCAAAACATGGAAGCAGCTTAAATGTCCATTGACAGAGAAGGGGATAAAGAAGATGTGCTACATGTACACAATGGAATACTACTCAGCCATAAAAAGAAGGAAATAGCACCATTTGTAGCAACATGAATGAACCTAGAGTTATCATACTACATGAAGTTAGAAAGAGAAAGACAAAAACCATATGTGATATCACTTGTATGTGGAATCGAAAATATGACCTAAATGAACCTATCTATGAAACCAAAACCGAAGCACAGACATAGAGAACAGGCTGGCCGTTGCCAAGGTGGAGGGGGTTGGGAGAGCAATGGACCGGGAGGCTGGGTATAACGGATGTAAACTTCTATGTATCAAATCAATAAACAACAAGGTCCTATATAACACAGAGAACTATCTTCACTATCCCATGATAAACCATAATGAAAAGAACATTAAAAAAGAATACATATGTACACACAAGTATATACATGTATATATATATATGTGTATGTAACTGAATTGCTTTGCTGTGCAGCAGACATTAACACATTACAAATCAACTATATTTCAGTTAAAAAAACAAGAATGGAAAAGAAAAGAGTGGCCACCATTGCACACAGAACCCAGGATTTTTTTCGCCTTTTTTACCCACCAGGAGCTTAAATACTGGTGACGTGGGAGCTGATATTACTAATACATATACAATATTATTAATAGCCCTCACTACTTGGGGAGGAAAATTCAAATTTCTCTGTAAAAAAAAAACTTTCTCAAGTTCAACGAAAGGGAACACGGCAACACAGTAGCAAACATAGTGGATAAACATGCATCACCACAGAGGTGAGGAAAATCAGGCCACTGAATAACCTCACCTGTTTTCCCTTGTTCTTCATGAAGGATTCTTTCTGCTCTCTGATACAGGTAAGCAAAGTCCAAGGCACAAACTAATGAAAAAATACATGTTATACCCCCAGTCATAAGTGTGACTTCAAGTGTTGTGTAACCAACAGAACCCAACAAAGCTTCAACCTTAGAATACGGCCATCCCATGAGGCTTATGGTTACTGTACTTCCATTTCTAGCCATGCTAAGTTGGAGCCCAAACACCGAGTTTAATTCTTTGCCTTTAAACCAATTCACAGCATACGTATTCTGAGCAAGTGCTAAGGACTCCTCACCAGTCCCAAACGCAAACTTTCCAAACTCCATCAGCCAAAAAGCATTAAATAGTCCGCCCAGAGCAAAATAACCTGCTCAATGCAAATAAAGCGACTAAAAATAATGGCTCCCTATCATATTCCAAATACTCAGTGGATCAAAAAGTCACGAAAGAAACACAAAGCTACGTTGGGTCAGTAATACCAGGCATACAGTAGCATGAACTTTGTGGTGCTCACCCGCATATTCCATTTAACCTGAGTCTGAAGGGCAGCAGGATCATCACAGCCAAAAATGCTGCTGAAAACATGCATCAGAAACAGCACCGAGAGCCAGGGCGCCAGGCCAATGGGGACGCCGAGGGCCGGCAGCACCCGGGGGGGAGCAGGGGTAGTGGGGCCGCCTGGCAGTGGCGCCCTCATTTCCTCCTCTTCCTCCTGCTCCCTAGGTTGGTGGGAGATGTACAACTGACCTGCAACTCCAGGAGGAAGCCACCGTGCTCTCATGACCACGGTCGCTCATGTGAGGACGCCTCACTACGTGTTCAACAAGCCCTCCAGGTGATTCTAGTGTCTGCATTAGAGCAGAACTGGTTTAGCGCAATCAGGGTTTCACCTGAACTGAGAATCAGTCCATTCTCTCCAAGGTGTTTGGATACCTGAAGAAACTTGGGAATTAGTAACAAAGAAGGGAAAATAGCTTTGTCGCATTGGGAAGGTTGTTCAGACTTTCAGAGGCTGAATAAGACCCTGCACAGCCATAGTCTAAGGTCCCCTTAGGCTTCTCTCCTCCATAACCACAGAACCAACTTAATCCCTAAAATGACACTGTCTGGCCTGTAAGCTCCATGAAAGCAGGAATCTGGTCTAGGCCGAGCATACAGTAGGCACTCGAACATTTTCTAAATTAATACCATAATCCTTCTACAAATACTCAAATGCCCAGTAATATTTCAGTTTCGTGGAGGAGGGGATGATTGCAGGAGCAGAAGAATCTGAAAATGCACACTAACTCTTGTCCACCATTTAGAGTTCTATCCAATGTCTGAACCCTTAAGTTATTGAAGCTTTCTGGGAACTAGTTATCCATTTCTCAGCTAATCTTCACTGTATTCTTTCTCCTTCTATCCAGAAGGAATGATTAAGTCTCAAAATAATTCAGTTTGGAGAGTCTGAAGATCTAAGTCTCTAGTTCAATTGCCTTTTGTATTTTTGTGTGTTCAATCCTCAGTCCTCTCCAACCCTTTGTGACCCCGTAGACTATAGCCTGCCAGGCTCCTCTATCCATGAAGATTCTCCAGGCAAGAATACTGGAGTAGATTGCCATGCCCTCCTTGAGGGGACCTCCCCAACCCAGGGATCGAACCTGTGTCTTTCACACCTCCTGAATTGGCAGGTGAATTCTTTACCACTGAGCCACCTGGGAAGCCCCCAGTTGCCTGTTACACAAGTCAATTACAGGTTACAACCCCCTTGTTTCAATCCTAGCCCTTAACACTTTCTGATAGTGTAATTGAGGGGAAGTTACTCTACTTCTTAAACCTCAGTTTCCTTGTCATTATCATGAACTTGTGTTGTTACTGATTCCATGGAGTAACTGTGAGGCTTAAGATAATCTGCATACAGCCCTCAGTATAGTACTGGGGGCACAGAGTAGGACAAATGTTTGTCTAAAAACTCAACAGCTGGAGGAGACTTTTATGAGAAGGCTTACACCATTAGTATCCTTCACAGCTGTGAGACATCATCACTCACTGTTGCCTAGAAAATTAGAGAGTTACAGAAATTTTAGCAATTTACTGCCCAATGAGTTTTTAAAACCAAGCCACACCTGCCTGTGCTGTGATATGGTGGAAAGGTTTCATGGGAGCCCTACAATAGCACTGCATTTATTTTTTTTCATTAATTTATTTTAATTGGAGGCTAGTTACTTTACAGTTTTGTAGTGGTTTTTGCCATACATTGGCATGAATCAGCCATGGGTGTACATGTGTTCCCCATTCTGAACCCCCCTCTCACCTCCCGCCCCATCCCATCCCTCAGGGTCATCCCAGTGCACCAGCCCTGAGCACCCTGTCTTGTGCATCAAACCTGGACTGGCGATCTATTTCACATATGATAATATACATGTTTCAATGCTATTCTCTCAAATCATCCCACCTTTGCCTTCTCCCACAGAGTCCAAAAGTCTGTTCTTTACATCTATTTCTCTTTTGCTGTCTCACAAATAGGGTCATCATTACCATCTTTCTAAATTCCATATATACACGTTAATATACTGTATTGGTGTTTTTCTTTCTGACTTACTTCACTCTGTATAATAGGCTCCAGTTTCATCCACCTCATTAGAACTGATTCAAATGCATTCTTTTTAATGGCTGAGTAACATTCCATTGTGTATATGTACCACAGCTTTCTTATCCATTCGTCTGCCGATGGACATCTAGGTTTCTTCCACGTCCTGGCTATTGTAAACCGTGCTGTGATGAACATTGGGGTACACGTGTCTCTTTCAATTCTGGTTTCCTCGGTATGTATGCCCAGCAGTGAGATTGCTGGGTCATATGGCAGTTCTATTTCCAGTTTTTTAAGGAATCTCCACACTGTTCCCCATAGTGGCTGTACTAGTTTGCATTCCCACCAACAGTGTAAGAGGGTTCCCTTTTTGTCCACACCCTCTCCAGCATTTATTGTTTGTAGACTTTTGGATCGCAGCCATTCTGACTGGCGTGAGATGGTACCTCATTGTGGTTTTGATTTGCATTTCTCTGATAATGAGTGATGTTGAGCATCTTTTCATGGACCACTGGATTTAGAGCCACAAGACCCGGCTCAGTCGCAGATCAAGGCTTCCAACATTTCTGAGCCTCAGTTTTCTCCCCTTTGAAACTTAAAAATTAGTGTCTGTTTGTCTCTCTGACCCAGCAACCTCATGGGTTATCCCTGAGGCCGGATGGCATGGGAACAGGTGTGGAGGTGCTCTGACACAGCGTCACGCCTAGAGGCCCAGCCTCAGCGCTTGTGCTCCCCACAGGTGCTCTCCCTGGAGCCCCACCAGCCGCACTGAGACTTCGGGTCTCTGCTTGCTTGGTTTCTCATTTGCAGGCACAGTTGACCACTCCCTTCTTCTCAAACCCCCTCTCTCTGGGCTGCTGTGACACCACCTCACCCCCAACAGCCCAGAGACAGGTCAGTCCCTACAGAAGCAGGAGGAGGTGTCCAGGAGGGATGTTTTTAGGAAAAACAAAATGGAACATATATATGTATTGATATGACAGCACTTGTAGAAAAGTATACCAAGAAACCATTGGAAGGTGCAGAAAATATTAAAAATAGGACCCAAAACAAGCAGATTGAAAGGACTGAGGTGGAGGGAGAGTGGACAAGGAGAGGTCATTATTAACTTTAGAAAAAGACAAAAAGTTGGAAAGCAAATGTAATGATCTGTGTATTATAATGCTTAGCCTGAACAATATCTACAAAGGCACAATAATATCAAAATGGAATAGTCAATTAAACAAAAGCTGTAATATGACCCTACTGGGATCTGTGAGAAGAGAAGCAGAAGGCATGATGCTCTAAGAGAACAAAATCCTCAAATATCATAATAGGAAATTAATAGAGGTCAAATATGGATTAAGCAAAAGAGAGAATAATACAAATATTATTTGGAAATACAGAGATGTGCATGTGCCACGAATAAAAAGCCAAAATTGTTGAAAGTGGTTGGGGAAGAGAACTAAGAGAAGAAATAAGGTAAGAAGTCCATGTGGGGACTTCCCCAGTGGTCCAGTTGTTAAGACTTTGTTTTCTAAGGCATGGGGTGCAGGTCTGATCCCTGGTCAAGGAACTAAGATCCCACATGCCTCACAGCCAAAAAAAAACATAAAACAGAAGCAATATTGTAACGAATTCAATAAAGACTTTGAAAAATGGTCCACATCAAAAAGAAAAGAAAAAGAAACCCCTGTTAGTTACTATAATCACTTTAATAACATTAGACTTTTGAACTTGGTGTGCAATATATTCAGTTCAGTTCAGTTCAGTCACTCAGTCGTGTCTGACTCTTTGCGACCCCATGTACCACAGCACACCAGGCCTCCCTGTCCATGACCAACTCCTGGAGTCCACCCAAACCCATGTCCATCGAGTCAGTGATGCCATCCAACCATCTCATCCTCCGTCGTCCCCTTCTCCTCCTGCCCTCAATCTTTCCCAGCACCAGGGTCTTTTCCAATGAGTCAGCTCTTCACATCAGGTGGCCAAAGTATTGGAGTTTCAGCCTCAACATCAGTCCTTCCAAAGAACACCCAGGACTGATCTTCTTTAGGATGGACTGGTTGGATTTCCTTGCAGTCCAAGGGACTCTCAAGAGTCTTCTCCAATATTACTTTAATAAAATAAAAACTAATTTCTGGAAACGATAGTGCTATGTCTGCATAGCAGAGCCATGATGCTCCTGTTGTTTCCCTCCTCTGGGTCTGATTCAGTGGTGTGGGTTGTATACTAAGATTCCAGGAGCTAATGGGGCAGCACACATTAAACATATTCCTTGGCTTGTGCCTCAGTCACAGTTCAGTAGGGGCCTTACTGCTAAGGATTCTGCCTTGTGATTTGCTAATCCTTTTCTGGTAACATTGCTTTCAAGCTTAACGGAGCACACTTCCTCCTTTCACAACAGGTAACGCACTTGCAGTGCTGAAAGGATGAACAGCATTCTTGAATCACATACAGAAAATTCTGCTTGGTTTGATTTAATCATTAGGTATCTTTCTGAAAAAAAAGTTTCAGAGCAAATTGTTGCCTATTAAATACTCTCCAGGAAGTTTTAACATGATATTCTTCGGGGGAGTGGGGTGGAAACAACGGGCCCCAACCAACAATAATGACAGTGAATTTTAAGACTCTCTACTCATTATTTTCCAAAAGCACTTGGAAGTGATTGACTTCTAGAGTCTGTTCACAGTGCTTTCCTACACAGCCAATGAAAGAAGTTAGTCAAGGAGAAACTAACATTTCCTGAGTGCCTATTACATGTGCTGGGGACTTAATAAATGTATTGTCTCAGGCAAAGGAGAAGATGGGATGAATTGAGAGAGTACCATTGACATATATAACTACCATGTGTAAAAAAGATCACTAGTGGGAAGCTGCAATACAACCCAGGGAGCCCTGTGACATTCTGTGACGACCTAGAGCAGTGGGATGGGGCAGGGAAGCTCACGAGGGAAGAGATATGTACATGCTTATGGCTGACTCGTGTTGCTGTACGGCAGAAACCAACACAACTTTGTAAAGCAATCATCCTCCAATTAAGAATCAATTTAAAAAAATTTTTAATACATTGTCTTCTTCAATCTTGGCAACCATCCAGAGAAGTAGGTACTATTATTCCCACTTTACATTTAAGGAAACCAGAGCCTAAAGATATTAAGTAATCCCCCCGAAGCCACACAGCTCGTAATTCAAACCAACCATCAAGTCTTTACACAAGAAATGTATATAATTACAATTCCCAGTGTTAGTTTGAGCTTTGAGTGCTCTGTGACTCCATAGGGCTTTAATATGCAAGCAACCACATATGATTTAGCATTGTTCTAAGTGGGAAACTTAGAAGATGATGACCTAATTCGAATGTTTTCAGTATGACTACCTCTTTTGATATAATAGCCTTGATACCAACAAACACTTATTGATGGAATGATTAACTAAATGGCAATATGAGATTCAAATAGAAATATAAGAAGAACACTGTATTAAGGAAAGAGTAATTGAAACTGAGTCAAAATAATTGTACCTCTTATGCTCTTGTGACCTTGAGCAAACTGCTTCAACTTTCTAAGATAAAACTGTAGAACTTATAATCTCTCTCTCAGGGTTGCTCTGCCATTAAAAAAAAAAAAAAGTGGGAAGAACAGTAACCACTTTTGGATAAACACATAGCAAAGTGAAAGCCCAGAGTAAGCATTTAAAATCTGAAGCAGTTTCCCCCACTATGTAACTTAAATTACATCAAATAGGTGAACCTGAATGTTCTGAAGAGCGAACAGTGTGAGATTTAGCTGTGTTGGCACTGAGCAGAAAGCTGAGTCCCAAAACTTTGATGCACCTTTTCTAATAGCCTGTGATAGAAAAGCAGCGATTTCTTATGGACTTCTGACTCAGACAGTAAAGAATTTGCTTACAGTGTAGGAGACCTGGGTTTGATCCCTGGGTCAGGAAGCTCCCCTGGAGACAGGAATGGCTACCGACTCCAGTATTCTTGCCTGGAGAATCCTATGGACAGAAGAACCTGGTGGGCTGCAGTCTAGGGGATCACAAAGAATCAGACACGACTGAGCAACTACTACTTTCACTTTCAAGTTTGACACTGGCTTTGAAGCAGGTGAGGAAACCAAAAGATTCCCTCCCTGCATCATGTTACCCTCCCATCAGATATCCACCTCATGCCTGTACACGTGTGACCTAATGAGCTGACACCTAAACAAAGCACAAAAGAGAAAATAAAATCTAAATAAAATAAAATGTAGCATAACCAAATCGACTCTTTGAAAAGGTAAACGAACAACCGGAGTTAGCAAATCACATTTTACAGGATCTAGTTTACCCTGGCCCTGACCTGGATCCAGGTGACCAGCCAGAGAACATTCACACGACTTTTATTTACATCCCTGATTTTCTGATAAACACTAAAGTGGCATTATCTTTGTTTCCTGAGAGAGTCAGGATGTGCTGTGGAACCGTGTTCTGAAATGTCATGTCCTCTAAATCATTCATTTATTCCCCAAGTACAATATTTAATAAAATATCAGCTGCCATCCTCCAGTATTACACTGTTCTGCCCAATCCTCACCTCACCCCCTAACCTCATCTCCTTCAATGTGTACTGCAACATGATAGTACTCTTCCAATTTTACGGGAAACACAAAAATGTATCAGGTAATTTGGCATACCTACTGTTTTCACTCCTCAGAATTAAAGAAAATCAGGCTTTTCCCTTTTTTATATAACTTTTTAAAATTAATTAATTTGGTTTCATCGGGTCTTAGTGGCGGCAGACACAGGCTTTGGTGCATCAGGCAGGACATTTCACTGTGGCACAGACTCTAGCTGTGGCATACTGGCTCACTTGCTTAGGATCTTAGTTCCCTAACCAGGGAGAGAACCCATGTCCCTGCATTGCAAGATGGATTCTTCACTACTGGACCACCAGGGAAGTCCTCAAATCAGGCTATTCTTAATAATAACCAATTAAAACTTTATTTCACTGCCACTTTTAAAACACTTCTTTTTACAAGTCAGTCATATTATAACCAAGAAAGCATTCCTATTTATGCATTGGATGGTCACACATTTAACAATATTAAAAATTATTATTGTCAGGCAGATGCCAAGTCCTAAAGACTCAGAGTAACCTGTTCTAGTACTCCCCAGGTGGCGCTAGTAGCAAAGAACCCACCTGCTAATATGGGAGATGTAAGAGACATGAGTCCGATCCTTGGGTTGGAAAGATCCCCTGGAGGAGGACACAGCAATCCACTCCAGTAATCCCTGCCTGGAGAATCCCTTGGACAAGGGAGCCCAATGGGCTACAGTCCATGGGGTCACAAGGACACAAATGAAGCAACTTAGCACACACGCATGCCAAGTGCTCATGGAGAGGCATAGCACAGTGCTAAGTCAGTCTCTGGACACTGAAGCCAGTTTTCCTGGGGTCAGATGCTGACTCTAGTACTTACTGGCTGCATGACCTTGGGCAAGTAACTTAAGTTCTTAGTCTCTCAGTTACCTCATCTATAATAATAATAGTGCCTGTTTCATAAGGGCTTTTAGGAAGATTAAATAACTTAGTATTTATAAAGCAATTAGAACTATACCTAGCACCTAGAAAGTGTTCTGTAAATGATCACTAAATACACTGGAACTCATTTTCTAGTGAGGGAGTCAGACAATAAATAAATATGAAAATTACAGTCGAGTCATGGGGACAAACACCAAGCAAACAATTTACGATAAAATGAAAACACACCCAGTCCTGTGAGTGGCATGCCAGGTTATTTGGCTTAATTCTCCTGTTGGAAACAATTGGGCACCAAACCAATGGTTTTGGTTTCCTCCTGAAGGAAAAGGGACAGAATTTTAAGTGAGTGTAGGGCTCATCCAAAAAAGAGCAATTAATAGAACATCCTTCCCTTGATAAGCATTGGCCCGCAAAGGGTTTGGGCAATCCAGAAGTAAACTATGCTCATCCCCCCACCAACAGATCTTTATGGAAAGTTAAGCTAATTTGGAGCAGAAAAGATCTGGGGAGGGTAGGGAGGCTTGTCCCAGATGTGACTATAGGCTAACAGTCTCTTTTTCTGGTTATCCCAAAACATGACTTATACTAAGCCATGAACTTTAGTATACAGTGGCCCCTAAGATTTTGAAAAGAATTTCTAGAAAAAGTGACTTTTGATTAGGTCTTAAATTTTCCTACAAATAATTTTTTAAGGAAAATGAGGAGCATACAATAATATCCAAGAATACTAAGGGACCAGATTCAGAAAAGAGGAGGCTTGGAGAGTTGGGAAGAGTCAGCTGGTGATGGCTGAATTTCAGAGAGAGGGTGAATTGTACAAACTAGCCTTACTTAGGTCAAGTGTGAAACTGACATGATTAGTAATATTTGGGGACTATAATTTTTATACTTCTAGATATGCATTCATGTTAACCTGACGGCACAGGATGAGATGCTATGAACAGTGGATTCCACCATCAGGCATGGGTGCAATGTCCTCTCTTTAAAAGTTTACACACTAAATCCAACAAGACTGATGTGAATACACAGAAACAAGAAAAGAAATATTAAATTACCAGTACATGGATAACTATAAAGGAAAAGGCCATGGGAGCAGCGAATCCAATTTTCAAAGAATGGAAGAGTCCATAAAAGAAAGGGATGATGGAAGAGGGAAGGCAGGGTAAGGAAGGGAAGGGAAGAGAGAAGGTGAATGGAGAAAACGTGAAAATAGGGGGCAAAAAGAGTAAAAGGACTAACACCCAAACATCAACCATGGTCATTCCTGGGTGAAGAGAATATAAATGATCTGTATTTTCTTCATTTTGATTAGCTGTGTGTCTTATATTTTCTCATCGCATGTTTTCCTTGCCCTAGTTGCCACCATAAATGCTTTAAAGACAGCAATTTCTCAGCCTCTGATGCAATGCCAGATTTACTAAAATTGCAAATGCCAGGTTTAAATTCTAAAGTTTCTCTTTTAATTTCTAGTAAGCAAACCTTGCTCTCTAGAAATTCATTTTCTGTTGTCTTTTAGTGTAATCATTTATTGCACTTAAAGGTCACCTGAGAAATAAACAATATAATTTTTTTAAAAAAAAGAAACTGTCTTTTCTCAAACCATCAACATATTTCTGAAAAATTAAAAATGACAAGAAAAAAATATTATAAAGAAATATAAGTACTGCCCAATCTAAGCATATTTCAATTGAAAGTCACGACTACTCACTGGGTAGATAAATCAACTTTTAAATGTATCTACACTGTATTCATGACTTACCAATGTAGAGGTTTAGGACCCGCCACCCATGTTCTCCTTATGGAAACAAACAGCAGGATTCCTAGATCAATACTTACATAATAAAACCATATTTGTTTAACATTAACTCTTTTCTTTTTTTTTTTTTTTTGCATGGGATTTTGATTACGAAAATTTTTATAAATTTAAACAATTCTAGATTCAAAAATGGAGGAAAATAAGTTTTAATGGTTTTGATTTAAAACTCTGTCTTTAAAGTCAAACTACCATGATATCTCAGATAGTCTGATTCACCTCATCTTTTGGATTTACCCAGATTTGTACACATACCTTTATCTTCTCATTTCCTTAAGTCCAAGCCTTTTCAATGAAAGTGCCTTCTTTTGCAGATGCATCCCCCACCTCTAAAAACCTCCCCATTACTTAAACATTTCACTAAATCATTCTTCCAGGAAGAACTGTTCAGATTGATCGGGAAAAAATGTGACAACACTACCTGTTTGCCTTTTGAAAAATATCTTTTTTTTCTATAATCTACTAGATTATATCAAGGAGGAATGTTTTGGGCTGCAAGTAACAGAAAACTGTGGTTGTAAAGCTGTGGTTAAATCATAGGAATCCATATTATCGCACTGAATTAGTAGTCAGGAGATGGATCATTCCAGCGCTCGTCAGGGGCTCACCCGTATCACAGAAAATACCTGTTCTATTTGTCCCACTCCCATGTAATCCCTTAGTGTGCTGGGCTTTATTCCCATGTCTGTTGCCTCACTGTTGCATGACGGCAGCTGCACTCTCTCACACTGTGCTGCAACATAAGAATCAAGGATACTCCAAAAGATGTTTTTCTGTCAGAAGGCTCTGTCCTCTGTTCAGGAAGGAGCATTTCCAGAAGTCTTCCTTATAGCCCCTGAAGTCAGACTGGATCATGTGTGTGCTCCTAGTTACAAGGAAGTCTGTAAAAGTATCTCTTCTTTAAGCCTCTAATTAAACTCAGGCTCCTTTTTTGTATGAACTGAATGAAAGAATGTCCTGTTGATTTTACCTCCTAAATCTCTTTGGCATAAATTTCATTTTCCTCAGTGGTAAAAGAATCTGCCTGCCAGTGCAGGAGACACAGGAGATAGGAGTTCGTTCCCTGGGTTGGGATGATACCCTGGAGGAGGAAATGGCAACCCACTCCAGTATTCTTACCTGGAGAATTCAATGGACAGAGGAGCCTGGTGGGCTACAGTCCATGGGGTTGTAAAGAGTGGGACATGACTAAATAGAGTGATTGAGCATGCACACAGTCTCCTCACTATCCACACTTCCAGCACTCTCCCACCAGCCATCAAAATATCCCACCTGAAGTACTCCAACAGTTCCTACCTGGTTTTCCCATAGCCCCGTCTTGTCCCCTCTTCCATCTACTCTGTACAGCTTCAGTGATATTTTAAATGCAGATCTTACCATGTTACTTTCCCTTTGATGAATTACGTTCAAAAATCCTACAAGTGACAAGGTCCTGAATGGTCTGCTCACACCCACCTTTCTAGCTTTGTCTCTTGCAGTGTTTCGCTCACTTTGCACTCAGGTCACACTGGCCTCTTCACTCCTTAAAAATCCTAAGCTCCTTCACAGCTCACGGTTTTTGTGTGTGCTCCTCCCTCTGCCTGGAGTGATCACCCATTCTCCATCTCCCTAGTCCCTTCTACCTCATTTCTTCTTAGTTCTCAGGTCTCCATTTTAATGTTTTTACTGCACTCAAGGGTTATGTGCAAGGTGTTATCACACCAATGAAACATAGAAATATTCCAAAACTTGTTAAACACAAATGGGAGTGATGTGAGAAGAGACTGAAAGTTTTAAATTTCAGCAGCTGGATGTTGATCTATTAAGAAAATGCTGGCCCTCTGTTCAGTCGTGCTAGATGAGGAGCCATTTGGCAGGACTCATTTTCTTTTCCTAAATGTTTTGTTTTGGTTTTTTTTCCCCTTCACCCATTTGATCAACAAACAACGTAGCAACCCAGGTCTACCACTTTCCAGCAGCTAGTGTTCCTCAGACTGGGCCTTCCTCCTTGGTGCAGTGTCTTCTCTGTAACAGAATGGGACTATGACAACTTGTCCTGTCCTCCTCTCACAGTTGGTGGCTTATCTTTGTTCCATTCTGGTGATGTGATTGTAAGTTTTCTCTCTAAAATTAATTCCAATAAATATATGAAAATGCATCACTTTCAAATACATGCTGCTGTGGTTATCATTTTAAAAATCCAAGAACGCTAAACTAAGAAGTTAAAAATATAAAGTATTTGTATTTTTACCATATTTCATAAATTGAAACCATCTATAAGAATTTCTATTAATTCCAAATTTTAAGTTCTGGAATACCTAGGTATCGTGTCTTCCACTACTTTCACCCCTTCGGCAAGTCCTCAGAACCAACATGCTGGGATGTCGGTTGCTCCAGTCCTTCAGAGAAGTTACACCCTGAGCTTAGGGAGCAGCAAAACAGTTCTTTGAAAAAGAAATGCATCCTGGAAGATGAAGCCGGTTGCACCTCTGCCTTTATTAGTGAAAATTCCCTATGTCAAAGCCTTTCTGTCCAGGTAACAAAAACCACCCATTTGTTCCTAGGAACAAAAGCCTCCTGAAACTTGACCGGCAACGGGCAGGTTCACTTACTTCAATTCCAGCTCTGGGCTGGATTTTGACTCCCCGAGTGCAGTGGCGGTCCACAGACTTCCAGACCCGAGAAAAGGTAATTCCCATGCTCACTAAGTCGTGCTAAGAGCCCGACACTGAGGGCCAAGCTCTGGTATAAGGTGCCGATAAAACCCCCGGGAGCCGGAGTCAGATCTCCGGGGTACAAATACAGCTCTACCCGGTACCAGCCTTGTAACCTTGGGCAACCGTTTACCTTTCACAGCTAAGTTCTCCTCTCCTGTCAACTGAGGATAATCATAGTTCTTACCTCCTAGGGTTGCTGGGAGGAGGAGTAAATGAGTTAATCCACAGAAAGAGCTTGGAACAGCGCCTGGCTAGCACATAACGAACTTTTTAATGTTACAGCCTTTCAACCCAGGGCGCCTGCAGCTCTGCAATATTTTGCTTGGTTATGGAACGGCTCCTGAGAATTACAGAACTTGAGATTCCAGGAGCTGAGTGGCCACAGCCGGGGAACCGGAGAGTAAAGGAAAAAAGAAATTGGGGAAGGGGCAGAGGGAGAACTGCGACGACTTTTGTCCACAGGCGCCCACCTGCAGCCTTGATCGGCCGGCCTCCGTTTCTTCTTCCAGGAGTCCGGCTCCGGAGCGGCGCACACGGAGCCTTTCTCCAATCAGACATCCCAAGGCTGGCGCCACGTATGCGACCTGGTCCAATCTCGTCCCTGGAGGGCGGGAACGCGAACTTTCTACCTGCACCTGTGGCTGCAGTGGCCGCCTCCTGAGTTTCTTTTTTTTTTTTTCCTTCCCGCTGCCCCGGAGTTCTGGTTTCCAGAATCACTTGGCGAATAACCAGCAGGTGGGCAGATGTCTTCTCCCCCGCTGGACCGACGCGGTAGGTCGGTTCAGTGCATCATAGTGAGCAGTTAAGGTTCCATCTTCCGGCTGCTCCCGGGCGGTGCTACCAGGGAAAAGGGACGCGTCCGAGAATGAAAGACTACTAGGCGGGAGAGCTTGCCTGACCATTCACCTGGGGCAGTGAGCCTGGCACCCACTCACCGCGGGGCCCTCCAGCCGGATCCAACCACACTTGGAGCTCCGGGCTACTGTCGCCGCTGCGCCAGGAAATCGGAGGCGCCAGGGGAGACCAGCCGCAGCAATCGGCTTAGCTGGACTGCAGCGATTTCGGCTGGCACACCTTTCAGAAAGAAGCCCGACCTCTCCAAGACCGCACAGAGGAAAGCCGCGCCCCGACTTCCAGATTAACCCAAGCGCACGCGCTCCCGACTTTGCCCGGAAAGAAGGTGCGGAGCCACGGGGTCCAGGTGAGCAGGTGAGCGATAGGGTGATTCTCCGTCCTCCAAGACAGAGCTTATTACGGGGTGTCACCCTGGGGAGCTCCCCCAGCTCCCGAGGAGAAGTTGTTAGAAGCAGGCGCTCTGCGTAATTTGCAATCTCTTCCTTGAGCAATACACATAGCCTTTCTGTGCATACAAAGTTGATTGTGGAGAAGACAGCGTAGGATAGAAGACAGAAAGCAGCATCAGAACAGCCACTACTATCACCATCACCACCATCAGTGAACAACTTGGGGGTGCTTTTCCGATCTATAAAGTGGAGGGAGAATGGATGTTTGCAAACCCATTGCAAACTGTGCCAGAGGGTGTGGGTGCCTTCAGCAGGGAAAGAACTTTTGGCTATTTTTTTCTTCTATTGTTTTCAAGTCGCTGCCCGAGTGTGCCCTCGGGGAGTCTTGGGGAGGAGCCGGTGCCAAGGTCTCCCAGCTCAGCCGAGGCCTCGGCGGCCTCTGGCGTAGGCGTTCGGGTTCTCTCTCTCCCAGCGGTTTGGGGAGGAGAGTTTCTAACCACAAACACCGCCGAAGTTTCGCTCTCCAGCGCCGGCGAATCCCAGGAGCGTCGCGCGCGTGGGATGGGAAGGAGCCCAGTGGAAACCTGGAAATGAGCCGCGGCGCCAGCGAATCCTACTCATTCGTGGAGTTAGTTCGGTGTAGACCCAACACAGAAAGTGGTCAGAGAAGTCTCTCTTCTGATATTCGCACCTTAAGTGCTAGTAACACTTTTTGCCTTTTCGTTTCGCTGAGTGCTGTTGTAAAAGCTGGGAGGAGGGCAGATTGGAGTTCCGTTGTGCGCCCTCTCCTTTGGAGGAGGGAATTGCGCAAGGAAAAGAACAGAAGCCTTTAATTTAAACTAAAAATCCCGAGTTGAGTTGCCTAGTACACACAGACTCGGTGCATATTTTAATACAGAACTAAGGAAAGAGGTACTTGGGCTCATCTCAACTGCCGACCGGGGGTGGCTTCAAAGAGACGCAAGATTGGTCTTTGGAGAATAAAAGGAAGAGTAGGGCGGCGGTTTTCAAGGGAAGTCTAGACATGCTTCTCTGAAAGTCACAAGGCAGACGTTTTGTCAAAAGCAGAATTTAAAAGAAACAAAACACCACAAGCTTGTCTCTCACTCTTGCTGGTCTGTAAATCCCCAGCCCCCGCCCCCGAAAAATGACATCGAAAAAGGATCCCGGGACGAAAGTCTAGGGAGCAAAAACCTTTGAGGGAAATTTCGGAACTGTCTGCGGTCTACTGTTCGTGCCCACGTACAGCGGGGACGCGCTTGCGTCCGGGCGCCCTCCTCCCACGTGTCATTTTGGACCGGGTGGGTCAACTTTGGGCGTCGTTTACAATGGGGCAGACTGACAGGACGGGCCCTTTTCCCTCTGCGGCCTTGTTAATCCAGAAGCCCTGGCACCCACCCCTGGGTGGCCCTCGAGCGCGGACCACTGCCCTATCCTGGAAGCCGGGGAGCGCCAAGACTGTCTCCAGACCAGAAGGCGGCGCCCGGGAGGCGGTTCGTCCGCCTGCGCTCTGGGGGGCGCGGCGAGGCGCTCTGAAAGCCCGTGGCTGAGGACCATCGGACCCCAGCCGATCCTGTGCCTGCTGGAGCACTGGAGAGGAAGTGGGATGGGGGCACACGGGACTTC
>NW_011489342.1:2941203-2975218 GCF_000754665.1 Bison bison bison | reverse complement strand
GAAGAAAAACAAGGAGGCCGCCGGGGGTGCGCAGCCGCCAGCCCAGCCTGCCCCCGGGGAACCCGCGCCGCCCGTCCAGGACTGGACGAGCAGTTCCCGGGAGAATCAGCACCCCAGTCTCCTCGGGGGCGCCGGCGAGCCCCACAAGCTAGACAAGTTGGGCGGGGAAAAATCGGGCAACAGCCGCCGAAATTTGAAGATCTCGCGCTCAGGCCGTTTTAAGGAGAAGAGAAAAGTGCGCGCCACTCTGCTCCCCGAGGGAGTCAGGTCCTCGGAGGAAGCGATCTTCCCTGGTGACCCCCACGACGACAAGCAATAGCCCGAGAGCTCCAGGACTCTCTTCCCATTACACCTCCTCAGCCCCCAGTTCTAACCCCGAGAATTCTGACCCTCCCTGTACTGGAGTCTCATCCCACCAAATTCAGAATATTCGCACCAGGCCTCCAGATTTTATTGTCCTGGAAACTGAAGTGACAATTGAGTGTTCCGGTAGTTCACGACTCAAGGATGCTTTAAATATTTTTTCGTGGTAAGAGAAGATACCACAGAGGAACCTGGTATAATTTTTTTTTCCGAAAAACTTCCGTGGCTTTTGCATCCCCCATGGAAATGAGAAGGGTACTTCTCTAAGACACCTTAACTGAAACTGTGCAGCCTTCCAACAAGGTTGGCATGCTCTAATTCTGGACTTGCTATTGGGAAGCAAATCCCAGTGCTATCTTTAATGAGAAATAAAAGAAATGCACTTTGGGAGTATTTCTTCAGGCTTATACCTTAAGTGAAGGGATGGCAGAGAGCAGGAATCATTCTTAAGTAGAAGCGTTTTAAATAAGGCAAGATTGCTTTTAATGTTGACTTGCTAAACTGTACTGCCTATTTTAGTGAGGACTATTAAAACTGTTGCACTGTAAGACTTAAGGTGACTTTTGTATTTTTTTCCATTGCAAGACTGAAACCCATCATACTTAGAAGCAGGCATGCAAAGCCCAAAGTGACAGAGTTAATCATTTGCCACATAACCTGACAGCTCCTCTCAAAAAACTAAAGAGAAGAGAACATGTCTAGAAACTACCAACACCCAACTTGGAATCAGTTAGCTGAAGATTCCTATTTATCAACCAGATTGGAGGAAAAGAGGGAGAGGTGTCAACTCATTATTCCTAAATTTTCTTTTTTACTTCAGTGTATCTTCATAAGGTAGAATAAGTCACCATGCTAATAACAGCTCTTTTAAGTATGTTACTAACCTGACTCACAATTATCTAAAAATACTTATTCAAACAGGTGGACTGAACTCTAAGTTTTTGCAGAGCCAGCTTTTTTCCCCACTCACTTTGCTTTAAAAGCTAATTTCTTCATTCTAAAGTATGCATTTATCTAGTTGCAAAGCCTTAAAGATCTACCAACTTGAAGATTTTTAACAAAAATCTACCTGTTTGCTTTTGTTACAAACTTTAAGTAAAAGAGTAAATGAATACCACTTGCTTCCAGCAAATTATAAGAGCCTTATTGTAGTTAAGATCCCCTGGGACATTTTCCCACCACAATTCAGCTCATTTATTTCATCTAGAAATGCATGGGGGCTTCCCAGGTGATTCAGTGGTAAAGAATCTGCCTACCAGTGCACGAGGCACTGGAGACAGGATTTGATCCCTGGGTTGGGAAGATCTCCTGAAGGAGAGAATGGCAACCCACTCCAGTTTTCTTGCTGGAAAATCCCATGGACATAGAAGCGTGGGGGGCTATAGTCCATGGGGTTGTAAAGAGTCGGACACAACTGAGCAGGCACACACCCCCGAGAAATGCATAGCAGGGAAATTATAATGATCAAAGTGTATATATAACTATATACATAATGTGGATAATGAAAGACAAGAGCTTGATTGGATCTTCTGAATTTACTATATATAGTTTTTTGTTCTCTCAAATTCGTAACTTATAAAATAACAAAGCATGTTGATTGTCTAAAGAGATTTAACAAAGAAACTTGATGAAAATGGCTTAAATGGATTTAAATTAGTGAATCAAGCTTGGATATCAGTAAAGTCAAAGAGTGTACCATTTGATACATGAGCACATAACTAAAAAACTTACTCCAAAAGAAACTGTTTTCATGGGGATTATGAACGCCTTACCTTCTTAAAAGAGAGTTTGTGAGGTGGTTTTCTTTTTTTTTTTAACCATGAAGTTTTTTTGGTTTTATATTTGGTACGTGACCAAAGTCTCATCAGGGTGAGCTTTCTGAATGAGGAGGATGTTACAACAATTTTAAGTGGGCTTACCTAGTGGCTCAGATGGTAAAAAGTGCCCACAATGCAGGAGACCTGGGTTCGATCCCTCGGTCAGGAAGAGTCCCCTGGGGGAAAAAAATGGCTACACACTCCAGTATTCTTGCCTGGAAAATCCTATGGATGGACGAGCCTGGCGGGCTATACCCCATGGCATTGCAAAGAGTCGGACACAACTGAGCAACTAACACACACATACACACATCTACAGCCTCTAGACTTTAATGAATATGAGGGAGTCAGGATCTTGGACTCATAGAAGTTCATTGTAAGGGAGGAGATTGGGGGCTGACCAGCATTGGGAGTGCACAGAGCAGAAGCTGTCAAATCAGGCTTCAAAACACCTTCATAAAATATTTTAATTTCTGTAAGTAATCAAAATTAGAGCAGATAACTACCCAAAATGCTTTTCCCCTCCTAAGAAGACCAATAGGTTAGATCTGTACCCATTTATAAAATTAAGCTGGCCGTTGTATACTTTTAAAATCTTATACTAACTCTTTCATCCACAGTTTTAATGTTTTAAAGAACTTTTTTTTCTTAAAAATTCCTTTAATTCACAAAACATTGGCATTTTCCCAGGTTCTGTGTCTAGTTTTGGATCCCACCCAAGTCTATAATTGCCACAGATAATCAATATCAGACATAGCAGTGGAACTTATTAACAGAACATCTTTCCCCACAGATCTGAAAGAATTTAAAACCATGCTAATGGCAGTTATGACAATGAGTGCAATGTACAATCGGCAGTTGAGGTTTGTAATTACATAGTTTTAAAGCAGTCCTAATTATGCAGTGGAAGGAATTCACTGATTTAATCCCAACTCAGAGAAATCAGAAACCAAGCAAAATTGGTGAGATACAAAGATCATGAGTAAGATGAGATAATTTGACAAAGTGTCTTTGCTAGAATTCATGTGCTCTGCAGATGATTAATTACATTCCCATAACATATATACAGATTTTGAAAATGTATAAACTTCAAGATATTTTATATTAAATAAAGGGAAAATGTTAAGTTTGGAGTTAATTAGGTTACAGACTTTTGTTCTCTTAAAGCCCTTTACAAATGAAATTTCATAAATTTGGAAAAAAAGAAATTCTCATGCCATGCTTTCAAATTATGTGGAAAAAAGGGACAATACTCTAGCAGTGTGTTTGCTAAATATTTTCATAACCACAATAATTATTAACATATACACAAGGTACTTTTGGCCCCACTGACTGCCCTTGCAGTCAGTGGCCAAGCTGTAACTCATATTACAGGTCACTGAATGTCCTTTTATGTCCGTGCTTCTGTTGTTCATCCCATTGTGACTTGCATTTCAAAAGCAGAGACTCTGTTTTGTATAAACTTAGGACATTCTGGTTTATCTAACACTTAGAAATAATTTTTTCTGCTTTGAAATGTAATGCAAACCCAGAATGCTGATATTGCTGAGTCCTTAGAAGGGAACTAAAAACTTAATGAACAGTAAGTTTGAAGGCTGAAGCTTTGTCAGAAATAATTCTCCTGAGATACACCAAAGAAAATTTGGGTGGTTTAAAATAAATAAATAATAAAAATAGGCAGAAATAATTTCAAATAAAAGGCTAACTGGAGGGACTTTTTGGTGGTCCAGTGGCTAAGACTCCCTCCTCCCAATGCCTAGGTTCAATCCTGGGTCAGGGAATAAGATCCCACAGGCCACAGCTGAGAGTTCGAATGCCACGACTAAAAGATTCCACATGCCACAACTAAGACCCAGCACCCAGAAAGGAATAAGAGGGGAAAGTGGGGCAGTTAATATCCAGTGATCACAAGGCACCTTTTATGAGGAAAAGAGATAGAGAATATTACTTTTCCTTAGCTGAGCAGAGTCACCAGACTAGAAACAAACACAAAAAGCTGGCTTAATAATGTAAGGGCAAGTAATCTTTAAAAACTCTATTTTATCTGTGGAGCATTTTATGATAATTACACAGAAATGGAAGAGATTCTTGAGATAAGCATGAGTTATTATCTCCACAGTAAGTGGAGAATGAGACTAGAGATATTTTATACCCTTGGGTATCAGTGTAATAAGTGTCTTAAAGTAGAAATAAGTGTGCAGCCCAGAGCAAACTTTGTCATCGATAAGCTGGCTGTCCCATCACAGCTTTGTTCTTCTCACTTGTTTTCTATTTCTCTAGCCCCATTCACCTTGCCTCGGAGCCACGGCAAGTACATTCCTATCAGGCTCAGAGATGTGGAAGATGGATTGCTGGGAGGCGCAGGGCCCTCCCCCAGCCTCCTGCAGGCATGGCATGTCAACAACCAGTTTGTTGAAGGATGGCCCTACACATGGGATGAAAAGCATTTATGGCGAGAGAAGATTATCATTTAGGTGACAAGATTCTAAGAAAACTTCACAGGTCTTGCCCTAGCAGAGGACAGATGACCACTGTACAGACGTGGTAGTAACATGCGTGCATGCTAAATCGCTTCAGTCATGTCTGACTCTCTGTGACCCTATGGACTATAGCCAGCCAGGCTCATCTGTCCATGGATTCCCTAGACAAGAATACTGGAGTGGGTTGCCATGCCATCCTCCAGGGGATCTTCCAGACCCAGGGATGGAACCCATGTCTCTTATGTCTCCTGCATTTGCAGGCAAGTTCTTTACCACTAGAGCCATCCAGGAAGCCCAGTAGTAAAGACAAAGGATATCAGTGATACTTCCAGGTATTCAAAACAAGGAATTCAGCCATTCTTCCAAACCAAATTGTGCTGCAGATGACAAAGTGATTGCTGACATAACCTCATGCAATTAAAAAAAAAAAAATGGAGTGTCTGTATTGCTGACATGTGTAATAAGACTGCTTACCCACAAGACAAAAGTTTCTGGCCCTTAAACTAGAAAGATTCATGTTGAAGAAGATGAAGATTCCTACCTATCCCTGAAAGGAACTGCTGATTGACCTGCTGGTTGAGTAAGGAATATGGGCCTATCTGGGACCTCCTTGTGGTTTTTGAAAGGATATTCCTTGAGTTACAAGTACCCTAGATTATTCTTTTGTTTTTCTAGTGGCAGTCAACAAGCATGTGGCTCAGATGGTAAAGAATCCACCTGCAGTGCGGGAGACCTGTGTTTGATCCCCAGGTTGGGAAGATCCCCTGGAGGAGGGCATGACAACCCACTCCAGTATTCTTGCCTGGAGAATCCCCATGGGCAGAGGAGCCTGGAGGGCTACAGTCCATGGGGCTGAAAAGAGTCGGACATGACTGAGTGACTAAACACAGTGCACAAAGTCGGCAGCAAAGAGCGCCTGCAAAATCTTCCAAACACCTGATTGTAATTCCCTCTCTCACTTGCTCTTAGACGAGTCTTTGATGAGCTGGTGTCAGTTTGCTCCTCTGTAAAATGATGAGATGGAGTATACATTCTCACTTTAAAACTCTCTTTTGCTGGTGCTGAGTCACGTCAGTCGTGTCCGACTCTGTGCGACCCCACAGACGGCAGCCCACTAGGCTCCCCCGTCCCTGGGATTCTCCAGGCAAGAACACTGGAGTGGATTGCCATTTCCTTCTCCAATGCATGAAAGTGAAAAGTGAAAGTGAAGTCGCTCAGTCGTGTCCGACTCTTAGCGACCCTATGGACTGCAGCCTACCAGGCTCCTCCATCCATGGGATTTTCCAGGCAAGAGTACTGGAGTGGGGTGCCATTGCCTTCTCCAAACTCTCTTTTAGGAGCCTGCTATTTTGAGCAACAGGCTGTAAAAGCAAACTTATACAGTGGTCTTTGTTTACTATAAAACACAAAGGCACCAGCTTTCTGGCACTGATGGTCAGGTGGGGAGCTGGGAGGGAGGTAGAGAAGTATAAATTGCAATAAAGCTACCACATTATCATATGATGCTGTCACCACACTGTCATCTGGCCCAACGATCAGAATAATTCTACTGTGTAGGAGCATGAAGCCTCATCATTCGTTGGGAAAAGAAACAAACAGCTGAAAGTGAAAGTCCTTCAGTCGTGTCTGACTCTTTGTGACCCCATGAACTATAACCCACCAGGCTTCTCTGTTCGTGGAATTCTCTAGACAAGAATACTGGAGTGGGTAGCCATTCCCTTCTCTAGGGAATCTTCCCAACCCAGATATTGAACCCGGGTCTCCTGCATTGCAGGCAGATTCTTTACCATCTGAGCCATCAGCGAAGCCTCTAATCATCCTTCATGCTTAGAACCAAATTGCAGCAAGGCTATCTCGTTATAGATATTATCCAAAATGGGTGTTTTCACAGCTACTATCTCATCTGTTCCTCATAACTAGCCCTCAGTGTCCCCCAATCCTGCCCATCTACCTGATTCTGTACTCTTGTTTAAACTCATCTTTTTCCATTTGCATTGGATAAGGTCAAACTCCTTCACTAGAGCTGTCACCCCTACCCAGCCATTCTGTGTTATTGACAGTTTCTGAGAGTGGCTATTCCTTGTCATACCAGGCTTCTGTCTGTCCTGTTGTTTCTGCATGGCATATTCTTTTCCCACTACCTGCCTGGCAAAGCCTCAGTCAACCTTTAAGATCCAAGAGTTCCTTCCCATGTAACTGTTATGCTTCTCCTTCACTCTGTTGGAAAACACCTATGAGTAGTACATTTAAGTCTGTGTTCCCACCCCCACTGACCATATTACATACATGTGTCTCATTGCCCTTCAAGTCAAGGAACTCAGGGAAATTAAAGGGCAATGTCCATTCTTTACGTCCTTTCATTAACTCCCAGCTAATCTACAAGGACCCGGGCCCTCCAGGTAGCATGTGCAGCTAGCATGTAGTTCTTGATAGTGCCATAATCTTTTTCCCTCTAGGAAAGCAGGCTGTGTTTGGCTGCTGGTGAAATTTGGGGGGTTATGAATCAGTAAGAGTCTTTTCAGGAGAGAGAAATTACACAGTGTATGTGAACAGGGAGTGTTTACTATACAGAACTATTATCCATGATAGGGACTAGCATAAGAAGGGATTGACTGGTAAGAAGTAACAGGGACCTAGACTTCCCTGGTGGTCCAGCGGTTAAGATTCCATGCTCCCAGTGCACTGGGCCTGGGTTCAATCTCTGGTCATGGAAGATCCCACATACTGTGTGGCACAGCTTCCCCTTCACCCACTCCCCCCACAAAAAGAAAGAAGTAACAGGAACTCAAAAGAACACTGGAATACTCTAAGTGGAAAGCCACTACTCCAGAGCTGAGATGAAGTGCTCAAGGATGAACCCCTCTTCCCTCCAAACGCCTATACCTTGTTGGAAGGGACGTGGCGGGGACCCACTAGTAGGCAGAGAAGTCGCACCAATGAAACTTGCTGGAAATCCACCTACTAGAACTGGTTTCTATGAGCCAACTGGCACTAAGGCAGTAATCACTAAATTCTTTGAATAGCATGGGTAAAAATATAAGTGATACCACTGTGTTAACACAGAATATGACAAAATTGGTGTTTCTGTAGGCCGGGCTACACTTATTTCAAGAGGGCAATTCCTTGCCTATAAAGTGCCCATGAAAGGCTTCCCAGGTGGCCCTAGTAGTAAAGAACCCGCCTGCCAATGCAGGAGAAAGAAGAGACTCAGGTTTGATCCCTGGGTCGGGAAGATCCCCTGGAGGAGGGCATGGCAACACACTCCAGGATTTTTGCCTGGAGAATCCCCATAGATAGAAGACCTTAGAGGGCTACCAGTTCACAGGGTCGCAAAGAGTTGGACACAACTGAAGTGACTTAGCACACACACATGCAGGCAAAGTGCCTGTGAGAGTGAGAAAAAATTGCTACTTCCTCTGGGTGGACTTTGGCCGGATCACACTCCGTAGCAGCTACCCTGGTCCAGTAAACAACCCTCACAGGCTTATACAGCAGCTGTGAATCCATGAACAGATGGAACTATGCTCTGAAGGTGATGGGCTTGGGTAAAGGACAGGCCTGCCTGACTGAAGGCAAACCCGGGTTCTAGACCCACTTTTCAAACCAGTAACTGTGGTCTCAGGCAAATCACTTAATTGCTCCGGGCTTTAATTTTCTTATCTGTAAAATAAGAAGTTCAGATACGTCAAGTTCAAAACTTCTGTTCTTACAGTGTCTGTGTAAGAGAAGTAGTGTTTACTTTTATATTCAAAACAGACCAGATCTCCGATTACATGCAACAAATTTTAAAGTAGGATTGCAATCAACATTGTGTCCCTTACCATTGACATGATGTTTTTCTGGCCTGTGATCAGATCTATCAATACCAGATCTTCCAGCTAACTGAAATTCCTCCTTTGCATGTGTGCATGCCTGCTCAGTCGCTTCAGTTGTGTCCCACTCTTTGCAACCCCACGGACTATAGCCTACCAGGCTCCTCTGTCCATGGGGATTCTCTAGGCAAGAATACTAGAGTGGGTTTCCATGGCCTCCTCCAGGGGGTCTTCCCTACCTAGGGGTCAAACCCGAGACACCTGTGTCTCCTGCATTGTCAGGTGGGTTCTTTATCACTAATGCCACTTGGGAAGCCCGCCTCCTCTGCATATATGTTATAAACAGACATATAATTCCTACTGTTCCTTCAAGTTCTAACAGTGACATTGGTTGCTTCAATAAGAGCCCCAAAGATAGAGTTAGATCCTCTCATCTGTGTCCCTGCTGAGGACACACAGTCTCTGGCCACAGTCCCATCCCAAGGACAGTATGTTCACCATCTCCACCACCAGATGGGAAACTCTTAAAAGGGAGGGATTCTAATTTATGCTGGCTCTGCTGCAGCCAGCACAGTGCTTAGCACATAGTACTCATTAAATATTTGTTAAGCCAATGAGGACTTAAATCAAGCTTCTTGCTGGAGAAGTGAAATAATATAGTAGTTAAGACAGTGGATTCTGAAGTCAGATGAGTTAAATTTAAATTCTAGCTTTTCTATTTACTGTTTGTGCACCTATGTGAGTTATACAACCTGCCATGCTTTAATTTTTGCTGTTGTTATTTGTTTTGTTTTGTGCTTTTTAATCCCAATATTGAGTTATAATTTGTATATAACATTGTATTAGTTTAAAGTGGACAATACAATGATTCAATAGATTTATATATTGTTAAATGGTCACCACAATAACTTTAGTTAACATTTACCATCTCACATAGTTACAATATTTTCCTGTGATGAGAACTTTTAAGATCTGCTCTCTTAGCAATTTCTAAATATACAGTGTGGTATTGTTACCTACAGTCACCATTCTGTACATTACAGCCCCAGGACTTACTCATCTTATCTTTTTGACTACCTTCATCCATTTTCCTCCTCTGCAGCAACTACCAATCTATTCTATCTATCTATTCTACCAATCTATTCAGTTTGTTTTAGATTTCATCTAGAGAAGAGAATGACAACCCACTCCAGTATTTTTGCCTGATAACTCCCATGGACAGAGGAGCCTGTCAGGCTACAGTCCATGGGTTTGTGAGTCAGACATGACTTAGTGACTAAACGACAACAATGATAAGCGAGATTATAGTATTTGCCTTTCTGTGTGATTTATTTTAGTTTACATTCTTTACCTTCAAGAATGATTGAACCCAATTCATTGATTCGTTTTGAAAGTTGCATGGGAAGTATACAGAACTGACCTCCTTATATGGGAAACTCTTAATAAACATTAGCCTACTAATTATTATCACCAGTATTCAATTTGATTCATGTAACATTTATGGAGGGAAGCTGGAAGGTAAAATGCGTCTTGTCCCAGGTTCTTCATAACTTTAAAGAAGACAACTGGAGAAGTTTAAAAGTTCAAAGCCTTTCCTATAATTTTATAAATCCAAAAGTGCTCATACCAACTCACTCTGTCAGCTGATCATAATCTGAAATAGCAGTCAGTTTTAGAATGATTTACATAGAAGACTCACAGATGTAAGGTCCCTTCCTTGTCTGGAAAGAACAGTTGTTCCCACTCTTCAACTACTGTCATTGTATACTCTTCCAAGTTATGATTTTATTTTTGCTGATATTTTCCTTTTCATGTTGTTAATAGAGATTGATCATAAATCCTTTAGAAAATACTTAATAAAACTTTTTTATAAGCACTTCTTCTAAGAAGTGCTTATACACCCAGAGTAAGCATTTCTGGGTGTATTTTCTTCCAATAAGTTTTAGTGCATGTCTTATAGTTGTGAGTTTGTGTGTGTGTTTAAAAATCCTGAGACAAAGTTTTATTTTAAATTTTTCCCCATTTGCAGCCACTTACTATCACTGACCCATATTAATAAGTCTGAATAGCACAGAATAGGTGAAGAATGGTGGAGAACAAAGGGTTACCACTGATCTAAAATGATTTTGTCATAAGAGTTATGTTCCTTTTGAGATCAGCCCCTAAGAAGCCTCTCTGCGTTGCTCAACCCCGTTGACCAATGTCCTACCTGCAATGTTTCTATCAGTGGCTATGACTCAACCTGCTCCTGAATTTCTTCTCATGCCCTTGCTGTTCTTCCTTCAGTATTCTTAAATCACTCAGGCCAGAAAACTAGAACTCATCCTTGGTTCTTCTTTCTTCCTAACTCACTGGCTCTCTTCATCGAACCAATCGGTCTATTCTGTATTTTTAGTAAACTCTTTCAAATCTGTCCACCTCTCTCCATTTCCCCCACCACAAACAGAATCTAAGGCACCATTTTTTTCTCCCCTGGCCCAGCCCAGCAGCCTGCTCTCTGGTCATCTCTCTGTATCCTCTCCTGCTCCCTACTGTAATTTGTTCCCCAACCCACTACTGAACTGAACTCTAAAAAGTAAGATTTCAAAACTTTTTAAGCTAAAAGCTAATCCAGTATCTCCTTCCCCTGGTTAACTTTCTCTGATGTATGATGAAGCAATACTTTCCAGATAGAATCCTAAACCATTAAAAGTGCTTTAAGATTTTAAGTTTATTAGGTCCTATTTGTTTTTATCTTTCTCACTCTAGGAAGTGGATCAAAAAAAATACCACTGCAATGTACATCAAAAACTGTTCTGTTTTTCTCTAAGAGTTTTATAGTATCTGGCCTTATATTTAGGTCTTTGATCCATTTTGAGTTTATTTTTTATGTATGGTATTAGGGTGTATTCTCAGACAGGGCAATGGCACTCCACTCCAGTACTCTTGCCTGGAAAATCGCATGAACGGAGGAGCCTGGTAGGCTGCAGGCCATGGGGTCGCTGAGGGTCAGACATGACTGAGCGACTTCACTTTCACTTTTCACTTTCATGCATTGGAGAAGGAAATGGCAACCCACTCCAGTGTTCTTGCCTGGAGAATCCCAGGGATGGGGGAGCCTGGTGGGCTGCTGTCTATGGGGTCGCACAGAGTCAGACACGACTGAAGTGACTTGGCAGCAGCGGCAGGCAGGGTGTATTCTATTTTCATTCTTTTACATGTAGTTTTCCCAGCACCATCTAATGAAAAAACTGTCTTTTCTCTATTGATATTCTTCCCTCCTTTGTCATAGATTTATTGACCATAGGTACATGGCTTTATTTTATTTTATTTTTTGGATTATAGTTGATTTAAAATGTTGTGTTAGTTTCCAGTGTATAGCAAAGTGGTTCAGTAATACATATACAAATACTCATTTTTTTTCAGATTCTTTTCTTATATACGTTATCACAGAATATTGAAGAGAGTTCCCTATGCTATATACAAGGGCCTTGCTGGCAATCTATCTTAAATCTAATAGTGTGTGTATGTTAATCCAAAGCTCCTGATTTATCCCTCCCCCACATTTCTCCCTTGGTATCCATAAATTTGTTTCCAGTATCTATAAGTCTGTTTCTGTTTTGTGAATAAGTTCATTTATATCTGTTGTTAAAGTAGATTCCACATATGAAAAAATAAATAAATAAAAGTGTTTTAATCATCCTGCTCCAGAAATGAAGATGATGAGCCAAAGTAGAAACGACACCCAGTTGTGGATGTGTCTTGTGGTTAAAGTAAAGTCTGATGCTGTAAAGAACAATATTGCATAGGAACCATGAATCACGGTAAATTGGAAGTAGTCAAACAGGAGATGGCAAGACTGAACATTGATATTTTAGGAATCAGTAAATTAAAATGGACCGGTATGGGCAAATTTAATTCAGATGACCATTATACCTACTACTGGTGGGCAAGAATCCCTTAGAAGAAATGTAGTAGTCCTTATAGTCAACAAAACAGTCCAAAATGCAGTACTGGGGTGCAATCTCAAAAATGACACAATGGTCTTGGTTTGTTTCCAAGGCAAACCATTCAATATCACAGTAATCCCAGTCTGTGCCCCAACCACTAATGCTGAAGAAGTTGAAGTTGAATGGTTTTACAAATACATACAAAACCTTCTAGAACTAACACCAAAAAAAAAGATGTCCTTTTCATCATACGCGACTGGAATGCAAAAGTAAGAAGTCATGGGATAACCTGGATTAACAGGCAAGTTTGGCCTTGGAGTACCATATGAACCAGGGCAAAGGCTAATAGAGTTTTGTCAAAAGAATGCACTGGTCATAGCAAACGTTCTCTTCCAACAACACAAGAGATGACTCAACACGTAAATCACCATATGGTCAATACTGAATCCAGATTGATTATATTCTTTTCAGCCAAAGATAAAGAAGCTCTTTACAGTCAGCAAAAACAAGACTGGGAGCTGACTGTGGTTCAGATCATGAACATCTTATTTCAAAATGCAGACTTAAATTGAAGAAAGTAGGGAAAAGTGAAAGCCAGTAGACCATTCAGGTATGACCTAAATCAAATTCCTTACTATTATACAGTGGAAGTAACAAATAGATTCAAGGGATTAGATTTGATAGAGTGCCTGGGGAACTATGGATGGAGGTTCGTAACATTGTACAGAAAGTGAAGTGAAAGTCTCTCAGTCATGTCCAACTCTTTGTGACCCCATGGACTACACACTCCATGGAATTCTCCAGGCCAAAATACTGGAGTACGTAGCCATTCCTTTCTCCAGGAAATCTTTCCTACCCAGGGATTGAACCCAGGTCTCCTGCATTGCAGGTGGATTCTTTACCATCTGAGCCACCAGGGAAGACCAAAGCCTTTTTCCCCAAGAAAAAGAAATGCAAAAAGGCGTAATGGTTGTCTAAGGAGGCCTTACAAATAGCTGAGAAAAGAAGAAAAGCAAAAAGCAAAGGAGAAAAGGAAAGATATGCCCATCTGAATGCAAAGTTCCAAAGAATAGCAAGGAAAGATAAGAAAGACTTTCTAAGTAATCAATGCAAAGAAATAGAGGGAAACAATAAAATGGGAATGACTAGAGATCTCTTCAAGAATATCAGAGATACCAAGGGAACATTTCAAGCAAAGATGGGCACAATAAAGGACAGACATTTATGGACCTAACAGAAGCAAAAGATATTAAGAGGTGGCAAGAATACACAGAAGAACTATATTTAAAAAGTATTAATGACTCAGATAACCACGATGGTGTGATCACTGACCTAGAGCCAGACATCCTTGAGGGCAAAGTCAAGTGGGCCTCACTACGAACAAAGCTAGTGGAGGTGATGGAATTCCACTGAGCTATTTCAAATCCTAAAAGATGATGCTATTAAAGTGCTGCACTCAATATGCCAGCAAATTTGAAAAACTCAGCAGTGGCCACAGGACTGGAAAAGGTCAGTTATCATTCCAATCCCAAAGAAAGGCAATGCCAAAGAATGCTCAAACTACCTCATAATTGCACTCATTTCACATGTTAGCAAGGTAATGCTTAAAATCCTTCAAGCTAGGCTTCAATAGGATGTGAACCAAGAACTTTCAGATGTACAAGCTGGATTTAGAAAAGGCAGATGAACCAGAGATCAAATTGTCAACATCAGCTGGATCATAGAAAAAGCAAGAGAATTCCAGAAAAACATCTACTTCTGCTTCATCAACAACGCTAAAACTTTTGACTGTGTGGATCACAACAAACAGTGGAATATTCTTAAAGAGATGGGAATACCAGACCACCTTACCTGTCTCCTGAGAAACCTGTATGTGGGTCAAGAAGCAACAGTTAGAACGGGACAGGAAACAACAGACTGGTTCCAAAGTGGGAAGGGAGTTCATGAAGGCTGAATATTGTCACCCTGCTTATTTAACTTATATGCAGAGTACATCAAGCAAAATGGCAGGCTGGATAAAGCACAAGCTGGAATCAAGATTGCCAGGAGAAATATCAACAACCTCAGATATGCAGATGCCACCCTAATGGCAGAAAGTGAAGAGGAACTAAAGAGCCTCTTGATGAAGGTGAAAGAGGAGAGTGGAAAAAGCTGGCTTAAAACTCAACATTCAAAAAACTAAGATCATGGCATCCAGTCCCATCACTTCATGGTAAACAGATGAGGAAACAATAGCAACAGAAACAGATTTTATTTTCTTGGGCTCCAAAATCACTGTTGACCATGACTGCAGCCCTGAAATGAAAAGATGCTTGCTCCTTGGAAGAAAAGCTATGACAAACCTAGACAGCGTATTAAAAAGCAGAGACATTACTTTGCCAAGAAAGATCTGTATAGTCAAAGCTATGGCTTTTCCAGTAATCATTATGGATGTGAGAGCTAGACAATAAAAAAGGCTGAGTGTCCAAGAATCAATACCTTCGAAATGTGGTGCTGGAGAAGACTCTACAGAATCCCTTGAACAGCAAGGAGATTAAACCAGTCAATCATAAAGGAAATAAACCCTGAATATTCATTGGAAGGACTGATGTTGAAGCTGAAACTCCGATACTTTGGCCACCTGATGTGAAGAACTGCCTCATTGGAAAAGACCCAGATGCTGGCAAAGATTGAAGACAGGAGAAGGGAATGACACAGGATGAGATGCTTGGATGGCATCACCCACTCAATGGACATGAGTCTGAGCAAACTGCAAGAGATTGTGAAGGACAGGGAAGCCTGGTGTGCTGCAGTCCATGGTGTTGCAAAGAGTCAGACATGACTGAGCAACTGGACAGCAAAATCACTTTGCTTGGTCCATCCTCTGCCCACTTCCCCAGCTCTCTCTCTCCCTGCCATCCCTTCAAACACTCTCCATTCCAAGAAAGCAGGCTCATTTCAATGCATTGACCACCATCCTCTCTTCTTCCTCCAGGTCTTACCATATGGTCTCCCCTCTGCCTTGGAGATCAGGTTTTCCAAGGTCTCAAGAGCTTGATGAGCCTCTTTAGTTAGACTCTTTCTTGGCAGACTTTTGGTGCTTTTGAGGATATTTCTGCTGCTTGAACAGCCATATGGAATGGAACTGGAGTGGAAGACTACCTTCTCTACCTCAGATTTCCTTGTGAATAAATGCAGGTGGCGAATATCATGTCATGGTGTTTTGCTTGAACTAACCAGGAGTTGGTGATGGACAGGGAGGCCTGGCGTGCTGCGGTTCATGGGGTCGCAAAGAGTCGGACACGACTGAGCAACTGAACTGAACTGAACTGAACCACATATAAAAGCATATCTCTTAGAGATAAACTGCATAGCCCAGGGAAGCCTTAGGTAATATCAGCTGTCTTTATTCATACTCCTGAGTGATGGGTTGAGACTGGCCTGAAGGAAATATTTCAGCAGTTTCCTTTAAACACTCTCTGGAATGTGGAGGCTCCATTTCCTAGGAGAAAGCCAAGAGGTGTGCATTTTGGAAAACTAGGATTATGTTCTTATTTCAAAAATTCAATGATAGGAGACATCTTGGAGATGGAGAAAAGGAGAGAACCACAGGTCCAGGGATGACAAATAAAAATAATTGGATTCTGTGTTGTCATCTATATGTTTAAGAACATACCTTGGACCTGGGGTTAGATAATGCATGCATTTAAAGTGTTGCCAGATCCCCCAAAAGGAAGATAAAATCAGGAAGTGAAGAGGGCAGTTAGCTTAGTGGGGAAATGCAATGGGAAGTTTCAGGAATGCCTACGGAATGGCTTAGGGTATTTATGGAGATACCACACTGTCAACAATAAAACCTCTAAAGCCCTGGGAGGGACCATCCTCCCTGCATTTCTGATCCTAGATATGGTGGAAGACTAGGAAGCAGCTTCATCCTGATGATTCACATGCTTTCCTCAACTTGTCCACTGCTGTATTATTGCACATGGGGACTTTACATGAGAAAACTTTTGCAGAGGTGATGATGGTAGAAAATCAAGGCAACCTTAGGTAACTCATTGTCAGTTCCATGGAATATGTCAACACCTATGAGCCTTGACAAACTACTTTTAGAAAGAAATCTCTCAGTCTGAGTTTGCTGAAGCACGTGTTTTGATTGAAGGTGGTTATTCACGTCTTCATCCTTGGATATATTCTAAGGTTCTTTTATACTGAAGCCAATTCACAGGAGTTGGAAATGTAACCTAGTGAGGGTTCCAATAGACTTGAGTTTTAAAAGAAAGCTCCCTGTCACCCCCCTGTTGATTGTAATGAGTATGTGGGGACTTGTAGATGCCCCTGACTCTGACATAGCCAAGGCTACAGGCACTAGGAATTTTTTGGAGTGAAGAAGATCACTCTTTCCAGTCTACAGGGGCATAGAGCTATGGTTTTGAGGAATGAAAGGTAGAATTTTTCCCATTGCAATTTTTAATTGTGGGGGCACTTAGCTGTCTTATATCTGTAATGTAATATTTAATTTGGGGGCTAGATAACTTCAGCACAAATCAACACTTATTGAGTACATAGTACAAAGGCTTTGGGGCAAAAAATAAAGTAGATATAGATATTTTAGTTCTTCACATATTTCATAAATTTAAACCTTGACTGTATCCTTCATTTTTTTTATTGATTTATCAATTTATTGAACCAAGTTTTGTTGAGTTCATTCATTCTTTTATTTATTCAATGTGCCAATTAGGTACCAGGCAATGAACTGAACTGCAGATGTAGGAGAAAGTACGATCTTAACCTATACCTACTTATAATCTTACTGCAATATGGTGTAACACAACAATGACAGTTTAGAGACTAATACTGGATCATTCAGGAACCATTCAAGATGTTTTGATGAATTAATTACATTGTGAGTAACCCGAAGGTGTTAAACATGCTCCCAACCCGACAAATCACGCCCTTTGTTTCTGGAGCGGCATACCTGCCTACTCGAGTGAAGACAGGAGAAGCCACCAGCAGAGTATGAGGTTCTGCCTCTAAATTCCTCGTGTTCGCAGACTACCAGAGCCTGAAGCTGCCTTTGCTAGGAGCAGGGATACCCCTGGAGGTCCAAGAGTCATGCCAAACTCACTTCTCTTCAGCAAGAGAAAAACCGTTCCTTTATCCTCTCAACCCTTTGACTTTTCAAGTACATAGATCCACTTCCCCAGAACCACTATGCCTCCATCACAGCATCAGACCACCAAGTCTGTTCTTTCTGATGAAAGATGGATGAAATGTGCTAAGCTGCATAATTTAACCTGTTCACAGCTGGAGCAAAATCACCAACTGGCCGGACTTCATTTCGACAGAATCACCTCTCTTTATCACAACTGTCTGTAGGATTTCTGCTTGTAGTTCTGCGCGAGGACAGGAGATGATCTGCAAAGAAAGTGTCCATCTAAAGAGGCTCATCAAGCTCTTGAGACCTTGGAAAACCTTATCTCCAAGGCAGAGGGGAGAACGTATGGTAAGACCTGGAGGGAGAAGAGAGGATGGTGGTCAATGCGTTGAAATGAGCCTGCTTTATTGGAATGGAGAGTGTTTGAAGGGACAGCAGGGAGAGAGAGAGAGCTGGAGAAGTGGGCAGATGGTGGAGCACCACCAGCAGGGTGATTAAAGCACTTTTATTTATTTTTTCATACATGGAATCTGATGTAATAATATATACAAATGAGCATACAAAACAGAAACAGACCTACAGATACTTATGTGGAGAAAGGTTTGTGAACCTGCACACAGTCTTTAGGACTCATGGACAGGTTTTTCAATGAGAAAAGAGTCCAGTGCAATAGCCACACATGTTCCTTCCTGGGGGGCTGCCTCCTTGACTCAGCAAGACCCTCCTTGTCTTTCCCTCAGTCTCTCAGGGAAAAGGTGAGCATGGGTGACTACATTCACTAAATCCAACCTGATTTGCATCCTTCTTTTCTACTATTCATCTAACCTCAAACTTCCTGTTCCTGAACATTTTCAGTGGGATACTCATTCAAATATTTATTTTCAGACTTTTCTAGCTATGAGAATGCAGTTTTGCTTTCCTAAACCATCCTCTCTGGTTAATTACAAGAATTATAGGACTTCAAAAAGGACAAAAATAAATACACAAAATTTTCTAAGAAAGAGTTATAGAACTTCAGTCATTACTCAACAAATTTTACTGACTCCCTGAGAACAATGTATGATCCAGACACATCTGTACAACCATATCACCTGGTACTTAAGAAATACCCACAACCACTACAAAATGCAGCAGGCGGCATATCACAGTTAACACTGCTTTGTTGTTGCAATTGTTGTTTAGCCGCTAAGTTGTGTTTGACTCTGTAACACCATGGACTGTAGCATTATAGGGCTTTATAACTGAGGAAGTACTGTCATATCCATAATTTCATGTGATCCATACAAAAACTGTGTGTAGCAGATGCTTTAGATTATTATTTCTATGGCCATGCTCCTTCAGTAGGGGACTTTGCAGCTCCTCCCATCAAGATGTGGAGTCTAGGCACTTCCCTGGTGATCCAGTGGCTAAGACTCCATGCTCCCAATGCAAGAAGCCAAGGTTCAATCCCTGGTCATGAAGCTGGATCTCACATGCCAAAACTAAGACCCGGTGCAGCCAAATAAATATATATTTTTTAATGTTAAATCTATTTCCTAACCCTTTGTCTTTGGGCTCATTTCTAGTGTCTTGCTTTGGCCAACAGAATGTGATAGAAGTGATATTGGGCTTCCCAGGAGGCTCAGGGGTAAAGAACCCACCTGCCAATTCAGGAGACTCAGGAGATGCAGGTTTGATCCCTAGGGTCAAGAAGCTCCCCTGGAAGAGGAAATGGCAACCCACTCCAGTGTTCTTGCCTGAAGAATCCCATGGACAGAGAGGATCCTGGTGGGCTCCAGCCATGGGGTCACCCCAATCTTGACTTAGCAATGGAGCACACGTAAGAGGTGGTATTATGCCAACTCCAAGCATATTAGTCCACTCAGGCTGTCATAACAAAGCACCACACACTGGGTGGCTTCAGCAACAGGAATTTATTTGCTCACAGTTCTGGAGGCTAGAAGTTCAAGATCAAGGTGCTGTCCAGTTTGGTGTGTGGTGAGACCTCTCTTCCTGGCTTGCAGACCTTCTCATCTTATCCTCACACAGCCTTTCCTCTGTGCTTGTGAATAGAGAGAGTGATCTCTGATATCTTACAAGGACACTAGTCCTAGTAGATTAAGGCTCTACCCTTAAGACTTTATGACTTTATTCTTTATTACTTCCTTATAGGCCCTATCCCCAAATATAGTCACATTGGTAACTGGGGCTTCAAAATATGAATTTGAGGGGGTACACAATCCACAGCTCCAAGACTAGGTCCCAGGGGGCCTTGTAAGCTTTGATTGTCTCTCAGAAATTGTCTACAACTTAAGACAAGCCCAGGCTAGTCAACTGGAGAGAAGAGACTTCAAGGAGCAGGGATAAGCTGTCTCTCTGAGACTACCAGAGACCAACTGCAGAAGCAGGAGATGGCCTACATGAGACAGAACCACCTAGCTAAGCCAGATCAAATGGTGACCTGCAGAACTGTGGGCAAAATTGATTGCTTTAAGCCACTACGTTTTGGATGGTGTGTTGGGCAGCAAAAGCTAAGTAATGTCATAGATATTACTCTGATTCCCATTTTGTTGATGAGAAATGGAATCTCAAATCAAGTGATCGCTCAAGGTTCTATGGTTCAGTTCAGTTCAGTTCAGTCGCTCAGTCATGTCCGACTCTTTGCGACCCCATGAATCGCAGCACGCCAGGCCTCCCTGTCCATCACCAACTCTCGGAATTCACTCAGACTCACGTCCATCGAGTCAGTGATGCCATCGAGTCAGTGATGCCATCCAGCCATCTCATCCTCTGTCATCCCCTTCTCCTCCTGACCCCAATCCCTCCCAGCATCAGGGTCTTTTCCAATGAGTCAACTCTTCGCATGAGGTGGCCAAAGTACTGGAATTTCATCTTTAGCATTATTCCTTCCAAAGAAATCCCAGGGCTGATCTCCTTCAGAATGGACTGGTTGGATCTCCTTGCAGTCCAAGGGACTCTCAAGAGTCTTCTCCAACACCATAGTTCAAAAGCATCAATTCTTCAGCACTCAGCTTTCTTCACAGTTCAACTCTCACATCCATACATGACCACAGGAAAAACCATAGCCTTGACTAGATGGACCTTTGTTGGCAAAGTAATGTCTCTGCTTTTCAATATGCTATCTATGGTTAGTGAATACTAAAACACTGCATCTTCTGAATTCAAATCTTAGCTTTCTCCATTGTCCTATGATTTTACACCAGAAAAGATGGACTTGGAGTCCATAGATATAAACACACTGATGTAGGGCAATTTATGATCCTTTTCCTGGCTGGACTTTAGAGTGGATGAGTGTGTATGAGTATGTGTGCCTGTGTGTACATGTACCTGCATTTCCTCTGAAGGGTACAGACCCAGGATTTATCAGGTATTTTATTCCAAATGAATAGTTTCACTGGCTGTGATGGATCCAGGCCCTACGTACTTATGTCAGCGTGACTGGACTAACCTCTGGGTAAAAATGAGAATGAGTTTCAATATGCTCCTGCTGTGGACCTCAAAGAGAATATTTCTGAAACCCTTTCTTAAAATGCTGAATAGAGGTCAGAAATAAAGCAAAGCTGCAGAGAAACCCTCACTGAAATGGAAGATGATTGCTATTTGAGAAGAATGAAAGAAAGGGCCAAAAAGAGAGACTTGAGTCATGAGACACCACCCACCCCCCTCATAAGGACTTCCCAGGTACCTGTTTTAACAGTCATATCTCTCAGTCTGCTATTGCAAAATCTCAGGCTTATTTCCAGTATTTTGCTCTTTAAGATAATGCTATATAGATATTTTGTATATAGACCATTTTGTACCTGAGTAAATTTTTTTGTAAAGTCAAATCTTTGAAGTAGGCATTCTGGATCAAACAATATATCCTTCACATTCTTACAGATAAATTTTAGAGATATTGTCAAATTGCCACTGTCAGGGTTGTGTCAATTTATATTTCACCAGCAATGTGTCTTCCCTGCTGGCTCAGACAGTAAAGCGTCTACCTACAATACGGGAGACCTGGGTTCAATCCCTGGGTTGGGAAGATCTCCTGGAGAAGGAAATGGCAACCCACTCCAGTATTCTTACCTGGAAAATCCCATGGACGGAGGAATCTGGTTAGGCTACAGTCCATGTGGTCACAAAGAGTCAGACACGACTGAGCAACTTCACTAACTCAGCAATGCGTAAGAATGACTCTCTCCGTAGTTTCACCAAGAGAATATTACCAAACTTTTGGATTTTAACTATAAAATAGATAAGAAAAAGTATATATTGAAAGTAGTTTTAGTTTGCATTTCTTTTCTTATAAATAAGCTTAAGCATCTTTTGGAACATTTAATTTCTATGTCTTTTATATGAACTCTCTGTTCACATCCTTTATCCACTTTTCTATTATGTTATTAGTTTGTTCTTTAATGATGAGATATATGCTAGTCTTGACTAACCAGATTGTTCTCAATTACATTTTACATGACATTATTGAACTATTGTGTTCTTTGACTTTCTTGTGTTATATTTTATATGTAGGGTTTAGGGAGGGGAGACATTGTACATTTCCTACCACACTGTTGATTCTCTAAGTACAGGACTCATGAATTGCATTTACTTCTTACTTGTTCTATTCCGGTATGAGTCCAAGTAATAATTCATCATCAGTAACTACTTGGCTTACTGAATGTAGTTACCCTACCCTACAGCCGTTAGAGGGTTGAAGCCCTGCCAACACCTTGATTTCAGACTTTCAGCCTCCGGAATAAGTCTGTGTTGTTTTAAGCCACCAAGTAGATGGTAGTTTGTTATGGCAGCCGCCAGAAACTAACAGCCCTTCACACCTTTTGTCTTGTCTCTGCCAAGTTCCCTAAATACATGCTATTCAGCTGACTGATTGTGAGATGAAAGGGAGTAATGAAGGAGATACAGAAGCACAAGAGAGGAGGGAATATACGGGGTTGGGTGTCAGGGTGGAGGATGAAAAGAGAAGAGAGAGGAAAAGGAGGAAAAGAGAAAGAAAAAAATGAAACAAGAAAAAAAAGAAGAAGAAAAAGAGGTAAGGGTGGGTTGGCATCTGCTCATACATTTGACCTTTTTCTGGGTCCTCATCTTTCTCCACCGCGTGTCCCTTCTACTCTCCCTCAGCCTCTCCCAGCCCCTCAGGCATTCGGCCTCACTGAGCAAGTTCCTTTTTATACTCTACATTTTTTGTCCCGTCCCATGTTTCTGGTTTTCAATCTGCAGGCACCAGTGGGCAGGCTAGAAGCCTGAGCAGAGACATGTTCACCCAGAAAGCTCCCCTCCACCATCCATCCCATCAGTCGCCCTTAGCCATTCCAGCATCTGGGGTCTGGGGCATCCCGGGTCTCCAGGCACGACATTCCAAATCTACAAGCACCCACTTGGAATGCTTCTGAGGTCACAGCAGCCCACTCTTTCTGTCGCCCACAACACAAGTGAGGGAAACAAAGGAAGTAACCCAGAATGGCCAAGTGGGCCCTCTGAAAAATTCCAAAGGCGGGAAGAAGGTTGTGATTAACATGCAATTTATCTTCTGGGTTTGACTATAGTGCTTTGGGCTTCCCTGGTGGCTTAATGGTAAAGAATCCTCCTGCTAATGCAGGAGACACAGGAGATGTGGGTTCAATCCCTGGGTTGGGAAGATCCCCTAGAGGAGGAAATGACAACCCACTCCAGTATTCTTGCCTAGGAAACCCCATAGACAGAGGAGCCTTGTGGGCTACAGTCCATGGGGTTGCAAAGAGTTGGACAAGACTGAGAATGCACACACAGTACTTTATGGACATCTCTGTACTGCCTCTAGTGGTCACCAGCAGTTGTGTTCCTCTAAAGGATCTCATGGTTTGTAAACTCCTTACCCTCTCGCCTGGAAAATCCCATGGGTGGAGGAGCCTGGAAGGCTGCAGTCCATGGGGTCGCTGAGGGTCAGACATGACTGAGCGACTTCACTTTCACTTTTCACTTTCATGCATTGGAGAAGGAAATGGCAACCCACTCCAGTGTTCTTGCCTGGAGAATCCCAGGGACGGGGGAGCCTGGTAGGTTAGTCCATGGGTCACAAAATAGTCGGACATGACTTAGCTACTAAATAATAATAAAGGTTTGCTTTATGGCGCAGAGTATTGTCTCTTTTTGGCAAATGTTCTGTGTACACTTAAAAAGAATGTGTGTTCTCCTGTTGTTAGGTAGAAAGGTAGAGTCTGAAAATGAAAATATTTCAGTTCAATCAAGTTGTTTGAGAGTGTTATTTATGACTTCTATCATTTTTATGATTTTTCTGTGTATAGTTACTCTTGAACAACATGGGGGTTAGAGTCACTGACACCCCACTGAGTAAAAATCTGAGTACTGCTATCTCTGCCTCAAAAAACAAAAGAATTGATAAATGACTCACCCAATGGCAGGAAGCCCAAACAGTTCAGACAGAATCAGGACTCAAACCCTAGTTTTTTTGATTCCACATATTGTGATCTCTTACTGAATTCAAACTTTCCCCCACACTTAGTTAATTTAAAGATCTTTAAAATGAAAATACAGGTACTGTATTTTAGCTTCCCCAAACTCATGTCCATTGAGTTGGTGATACCAACACAATTCAAACCTGTGTTGTTCAAAGTTCATTATCTGTCCCTCCCTACCAGGATGCAAGTGTCCTAAGTACAGGACTTTGTCTTCAGTTCAGTTCAGTTCAGTCACTCAGTCGTGTCCAACTCTTTGCGACCCCATGAATCGCAGCACACCAGGCCTCCCTGTCCATCACCAACTCCCGAGTTCACACAAACTCATGTCCATCGAGTTGGTAATGCCATCCAGCCATCTTATCCTCTGTCATCCCCTTCTCCTCCTGCCCCCAATCCCTCCCAGCATCAGGGTCTTTTCCAATGAGTCAACTCTTCGCATGAGGTGGCCAAAGTACTGGAGTTTCAGCTTTAGCATCAGTCCTTCCAAAGAAATCCCAGGACTGATCTCCTTTAGGATGGACTGGTTGGACCTCCTTGCAGTCCAAGGGACTCTCAAGAGTCTTCTCCAACACCACAGTTCAAAAGCATCAATTTTGCGGCACTCAGCTTTCTTCACAGTCCAACTCTCACATCCATACATGACCACTGGAAAAACCATAGCCTTGACTAGACAGACCTTTGTTGGCAAAGTAATGTCTCTGCTTTTGAATGTACTATCTAGATTGGTCATAACTTTCCTTCCAAGGAGTAAGTGTCTTTTAATTTCATGGCTGCAATCACCATCTGCAGTGATTTTGGAGCCCCAAAAAATAAAGTCTGACACTGTTTCCACTGTTTCCCCATCTATTTCCCATGAAGTGACGGGACCAGATGCCATGATCTTAGTTTTCTGAATGTTGAGCTTTAAGCCAACTTTTTCACTCTCCTCTTTGACTTTCATCAACAGGCTTTTTATCCTGAGTGTCTTCGTGCCTGATCTGACTCATAGTAAGTATGCGGTAAATAGATGGCGGATGAAAGATGTAGCAAAAAAAAACATTCTCTTGTATATTTTAAAGAAGTTAATTTGCAATAATAGACTTTTGAAATATCCAAGAGTACATAAAGGATTTTGAGATCATCTAATCTGGGGGTTATCAATCTTTTTTTTCTCTGAGTATATCTGAAGGAGATGGAAAAAGCCAAAGTTATAGATCTCAACTGGAAGGGATGCCTTTGCTGGCAGGAATGTCATAATAAGAGGGAGGAGAAGGACCTATGTAGAGTCTGTGGTTTGAGGAACCCTTCCAGGTGATAGCTTTTCTCAGGATACATGTTTGTTCATTCTCTCCTTTTCTAAGCTCCTTCCACTCCTACTTCCAAAGCCTCTTTGAAAAATACCAATCTGGTCCACCTCCTTCCTTTTAAAGACAGTAACTCTGGAAGATTAATAATTTTCCCAGAGTCAAGAAGTGAGTGGAACAGCTGAATTAGAAACCAGTATCCTGACACTGTCATATAGGTTTAAATAAGAAGCACTAAGTCCAAACTGTCAAAATCCATATCTCTAGAGAAGAGTTTTGCACAAAGATTTGAAGAGTGTAGTACAAAGGCATGCTTAACAGAATTTGGAGCTTACACTGTCATGGGCTCAAATTCTGCTGTGTGATCTTGAACAACTTATTAACTTCATTCCGTTTCACTTCCTCATTTGTAATTTCTGGATTTACTTGAATATTCAATAGCCACCTAAAACTCAGCCCATCAAAAGTAAGTACTCTCTTTTCCCCTACTCCAAAACCTGCTCCCACTGCTTTGTTCCTAATTTCATTAAATGTCAACTGCATTTCCCCAAAATCTTCCTCCTTAATCTCCCTCCTTTGAGACCTATCAAATCTACATCCTAAATGTTTCCCAATTCAAATCACATTTTATTCATTCACATTATCTCTCTGCTAGTGTTAATCATTTTTTGGTTTCTCTTGTTTTTGCCAAATGACTGCAAGCTTTCTAACTCATTTTATTGCCAATGATCTTGCCTGCTCCCGTCATTCATCTACATATTTCAGTTCCTCAGTGTGGCTTTCATGGCAGCTCAAACTTTCCTCCCAAGCTTGTGCTTTATTTTGTCCATGTTCGTACTCTCTGCTCCTGCAGTACTGAAAATTTTTCAGTCCTTTTGGAAAACACCATGCATATTCCACCCTCTGGATATTTCTTCAGCTCATTTTCCTTCTGGGAATACTGTTGAATTTTTCGTGTGTGTATGTGTGTGGTCAGTTCATCTCTTTATATCTGTTTTGATGTCAATTCATTCAGAGAGTCTTGTGTGACACATACCTTCTCTTTATGCCTCAATAAAATCTGGGTTAGACATCCCTCCAGTGTGCTTCTATACACACATACTTCTCCCACACAGCCCTCACCACATTATCATAACTGTTGATCTGTTTACACCTCATCACTAATCTTAAACTCTGAAGGTCAGGGATTGTGTCTCCCATGTACACTATTATATCTTAGGTGCCTCACAGGTAGTGGCACATAAGGGCTACTTAACAAATGATATCTTTGTCATTATCATCATCATCATCATCATCATGACTAAATAAAGTTGTGATTTACATAAAATGCTAAGTATAATGTCTGCTTGATAGCAACACATAGTAATTCTAATTATTTAATATTCTTATTTTCTTCACCAAAATTTAATATTTCTGAGCACATATAATAAAACTCAAAGCAAAACACAATTCCATCTCTTTGGCATTTTATTGTAAGATAACATGTAATAAAAATATAAATACTAAGTATACATGTATACATGGATGTACATGTATACATGGATTTCCCATCAAATTCAGTGATGTTCTTGAGGATGAGCAAAAACACGACTGGAAGTTCTCGCACTCTTTTGATTCATATAATAAAGGTCAAATATTACTCTATGCATTTAAAAAATTCTTACTGTAAACAAATCATTTAAACTTTAACTACTCCTTGATGATACCAAGAAGAAAAACATTCTTAGTTGATAAACAGCTTGTAATAGGCATTCTTATCTTTCCTAATTCTCTAACTTTGAACACAGTATTAAATGGCAAAGGTCTTATAATAAGAATTATTCCCTCTTCTATAAAGTTGGGAGAGGCAAGTTAATTATGATTAAGTTTTAAGATTATACAAGATCACTAAGGGACTCAACTTAAAATACTGACTAGCTGAAGCAGAAAAAGATTAGCTTAATCATTTAGCAAAATTTCATTTTCTTTGGACTAATTCTAGAAATATACTTAAGACAAATAATTTTCTTTCAGTGGGAATTAAAACATGAAAGAAATATTAATTTTCCCTCTGGGTAGATTCTGGGAGGAATTGTAGATTTTAGATTCACAGTGAGTGCCACAGTTTGGGTTTTTTTTTTTTTCCTAACTAGCAAAATTAAAAGATAAGGGAATTCCCTGGTAGTCCAGCAGTTAGAGCACTGTGCTCTCACTGTCAAGGGCCTGGGTTTGATCCGTAGACTGAGAAATAAAACCCACAAGCCGTACAGTGCAACTAAAAAAAAAAAAATGTCATAAAACTCTACTTCTATATAAAACTTAGTTTATTTCACAACAAACATTGCACATTGAATATTAACAAAAATTTTGTTTTTTATTAGTTCAATTCCATGAAGTAAAGTTACATGGCATGTGGTCTTGATCTTCCATACCTGGCATTCTAAGTAATTAAAATATTTCTACAGTGAAATCTCAACCTCTGTATTTCAAGATTTACAGGAAAACATTATTTATCAAAAACTTATATTTCTAGGTATATCCCAATATAATAAACTGTAAGTTAAGAAAAGTTTGAAAAGAACAGAACAGATGACTTAGGGACAGAAGTTATTTTTTATTACCAAAATTCTCTACTAAAAGATTTGCCAAAAATATTATTGAATTCAGAACTACCATGGTGTTTATAGATGTAGAGAAGATGAAAAGGAGGAGTTCCCAAAATGGCAATAATGAAGCTCCAAATTGAAGATTAATTTACAAACAAACAAAAATAACTTGACTTTATAATGTATGCTAATAGGATAATCTGATTTGCTTTTTCAATTTTTGATTTGTATAGGAGATAGTATAAAGTCTAATAAAAGGAAACTCAATGCTTTACATAGAAGATTGTTTATTTAGAAGATTTTGCACCTTAAAAATAAACAAACAAAAAAACATTTAGTCATGGTTAAATATCAGTTCAGTTCAGTCGCTCAGTCGTGTCCGACTCTTTGCGACCCCGTGAATCGCAGCACACCAGGCCTCCCTGTCCATCACCAACTCCCAGAGTTCACTCAGACTCTCGTCCATCGAGTCAGTGATGCCATCCAGCCATCTCATCCTCTGTTGTCCCCTTTTCCTCCTGCCTCCAATCCGTCCCAGCATCAGAGTCTTTTCCAATGAGTCAACTCTTCGCATGAGGTGGCCAAAGTACTGGAGTTTCAGCTTTAGCATCATTCCTTCCAAAAAACACCCAGGGCTGATCTCCTTCAGAATGGACTAGTTGGATCTCCTTGCAGTCCAAGGGACTCTCAAGAGTCTTCTCCAACACCACAGTTCAAAAGCATCAATTCTTTCGTGCTCAGCTTTCTTCACAGTCCAACTCTCACATCCATACATGACCACTGGAAAAACCATAGCCTTGACTAGACGGATCTTTGTAGGCAATGTAATGTCTCTGCTTTTCAATATGCTATCTAGGTTGGTCATAACTTTCCTTCCAAGGAGTAAGTGTCTTCCAGTTTCATGGCTGCAGTCACCATCTGCAGTGATTCTGGAGCCCAACAAAATAAAGTCTGACACTATTTCCACTGTTTCCCCATCTATTTCCCATGAAGTGATGGGACCAGATGCCATGATCTTCGTTTCTGAATGTTGAGCTTTAAGCCAACTTTTTCACTTTCCTCTTTCACTTTCATCAAGAGGCTTTTTAAATATAAACAGATACTAAATGCTAGCTAAACTGATACATAGAAATGTCACGAAGTTGATTAAGCTAATAGTTTATTTCTACCTTATCTTGTTTTACAGAGTGTTGAATAGCTTATAAAAATAACACAAACAATAAAATATCTAGACACCCAGAGCAAAAGAAATCATAGTCTTATAGTAATTACTTAATAAACATTTTCTGATTTTATTTGATAATTATAAAAAAAAAAAAGGTTGTAATCTGTAATCTTCAGTGGGAGAGACGCAAGAGTGGCCAGTGGGTCATGGGGTAGCTGCTTTGAATGAGAGGTAGCAGGTTTTTTTTTTTTGGCTGCACCATGGAGGAGGCCTGATCTTAGTTCCCCGACCAGGGATTGAACCCACAACCCCTGCATTAGGAACATGAAGTCTTAACAAATGGACCATGAGGGAAGTCCAGTCTGGTTCCTAAAATATCTCTGGAACTCAGCTTGCCACACACAATTTTCTTATGGTAAAATAGAACCTGTTATTTTTCAGTCGCTAAGTCCTGTACCACTCTTTGCGACCCCATGGACTGCTGTATCCAGGCTTCCCTATTCTTCACTATCTCCCGGAGTTTGCTTAAACTCATGTCTATTGAGTCAGTAATGCTAACCATCTCATCCTCTACTGCCCTCTTCTCCTTTTGCCTTCAACCTTTCCCAGCATTAGGGTCTTTTCCAATGAAAAGACCAGGCTCTTCGCATCAGGTGGCCAAAGTATTGAAGCTTCAGCTTCAGCATCAGTTCTTTCAATGAATATTCAGGGTTGATTTCCTTTATGATTGACTGGTTTGATCTCCTTGCAGTCCGAGGGACTCTCAAGAGTCTTCTCTAGCACCACAGTTTGAAAACATCGAATCTCTGGGGGTTAGCCTTCCTTATGGATCAACTCTCACATCTGTACATGAGTGAGTGAGTGAGTGATAGTCACTCAGTCATCATGAGTGAGCGAGTGAGTGATAGTCATTCAGTCATGTCTGACTCTTTGAGACACTATGGACTATAGCCTGCCAGGTTCCTCTGTCCATGGAATTCTCCAGGCAAGAATACTGGAGTGGGTGACCCTTTCCTTCTCCAATTCATACATGACTACTAGAAAAACCACAGCTTTGACTATATGGACCTTTGTCGGCAAAGTGATATCTCTGCTTTTTAATATGCTGTCTGGGTTTGTCATAGTTTTCCTTCCAAGGATCAAGCATCTTCTAATTTCATGGCTGTAGTCACCATCTGCAGTGATTTGGGAGCCCGAGAAAATAAAATCATTATTTCCACTGTTTCCCCATCTATATGCCATGAAGTGATGGGGCTGAATGCCATGATCTTAGTTTTCTGAACGTTGAGTTTTAAGTTAGATTTTTTCACTCTTGTCTTTCACCCTCATCAAGAGACTCTAATTCCTCTCCACTTTCTGACATTAGAGTGGCAAAATATAAATTAGATTTATACCTTTGAGTTAAATAGAAAACCACTTCCCTTTGGTGCTGGCATTTCCTTTTCTCATTACTTAAAATGTTAAGCATATTTTAAAAGAATAAGATATCAAATTATTAACCTACTCTGAGCACCAAATTTTTATCAAACTCTGGGCTTGTACACATCTTGGTTTGGCTTAAGGATGGGGACCATATCTTGCTTTCAACATGCTACTACAAGATAATAGGAGCCCAATAATATGTATTGAATGTGTAAATTAACAACTTAATAGTACTTTCTATCTCTGAGAATGATGTGGAAAAAAACTAACACATTCTTCAGCCAATTAGGACTGGATGGGACTATTGTCAGATTTAATATGATGTGTTATACTCATTAATTTCCATTTTCAGGCTCTAAAGCACAATAAAAGTCATTCTAATGACAATGTGATCTGGAAAACCTCAAGACTATCTTGAATAGTCCAGGTAGAAGCATAGGGTCCAGGAACTTTTCACCTACAAGAGACTCCAAAGGCTATTTTGTTCAACTTCAACCTTTTCAGATAAGGAAATTCAGGCCTAGTTGAGTCACTTGCCTAGATGACATAGGTAATTAACATTATGGATGAAAATAATACCCTGATTCCCAGTCTAAGACTCTTTCCACTATACAGGTTGCTTCTCTTTTTAAAAAATAATAATTTTTCTCTGTTTATTTATTTTTGGCTGTCCTGGATCTCTGTTGCGCGCAGGCTTTTTTCTAGTGGTGGTGAGCCAGGGGCTATTCTCTAGTTGTGGCATGCAGGTTTCTCACTGCGGTGGCTTCTCTGGACAAGCACCGGCTCTACGGTGCATAGGCTTCCGAAGTTGCAGCATGTGGGCTCAGCGGTAGAAGCTCCTAGGCTCTAGAGCCCAAGCTGGGTAGTTGTGGCACGCTGACTCAGTTACTCTGCATCATGTGGGATCTTCCTGGACTGGAAGTCAAACCTGTGTCTCCTGCACTGGCAGGCAGATTCTTTACCACTGAACCACCAGGGAAGCCCAGGTTGCTTTTTCTAAATCAATTATGGAAATGATCAAATAAGGAACAAAATTTTTGCCTTACGTTTTTAACCATTTTTTTTTAGTTGATTTCTTTCCCAAATCAAGATATGTTGAAACGACCTAGTCAAACATGGAGAGCAGGAAGATGCTGGGAAGTCCCTGGAAGGCAGTGGTGCAGAGAGGTAAATGTACCAGAACTGTCTTGCTCCACTCTCTGTGGTAGCTGGGAAAGGAGTGGACTCAGGAGGATTCAGGTCTGACTTTCGCAAAAGGGTAGCACCCAGCTCTAGCAGGATCTGACTCAGTTTGAGTGGTTGTTTGACGTTATTGGCTATGTTGACATGGCCAAAGAGACCGGAACAGAATATTATGTCCAAAAGTTCATTTATCAACTTGATAACAAACTCTTGGATAGATTTCTGGAGTGAAAATGTTGCTTGGAATGCAGTCATATTCCAAGTAAGTGTTTCTGCAATAACATTCACAAACTATTATGGCACCCACATACACCCACTCTTCCAAGCAGTAGTTAAGCAACACTATTACACTGGTGCAATTAAATGATCGCTGGTCAAAAATATTGCTAAACAAAAGATGAATTGCAGGATCTTTAAGCCCTAATTTTAAAAACGTACTTTTTAAAGATTTCATTTGTCTGTCTTTGACTGCACTGGTCTTTGTGGCTGCATGGGCTTTCTCTAGTCGTGGTGAGTGGGGCCTGCTCCCTAGTTGTGGTGCCTGGGCTTCTCATTGCTGGAGCTTCTCATTGCGGTGACGTCTCTTGTGGATCACAGGCTTGTTGCTCCGAGGCATGCGGGATCTTCCCAGACTAGGGATTGAACCCATGTCTCCTGCACTGGCAGGCAGATTCTTTACTTCTGAGCCACCAGGGAAGCTCCTTAAAAACATACTGTTTGAATGGTAATAGTTTTTTCTAAGTATCATTTATCACTGAGTAACAATTATAATTGCAGGGCCTCAGTGAATTAGGATGCTACACAAATACACACATACATATATGCCAGTACACACCGTATCTATAAACATACAGTTGATTCGTAGAGTTAGTCATGGTGCTTATGCCCTATAAAGTTGCCACAAACACTGAACTGGCAAATATTGAACCACTGATTCTAAGGGAACTATTGAGTTAGATCCTGTGAGTCTCTTGTTACAATGCTTAAGTCAACTGATTAATACATAATCTTATTCTATGTGTTTGTGCTTAAAGACCCCTTATTTAATATATACAGTTGTTTTGGTAAATTTTATTTTTCAGTATATATAATTCAGTATAGATGAACTCATGGCCAACAACAGTATACGTCATGCCTGAATGACTTAATACACATCTAACAAGTATTTTCTCCAAAACGCACATCATAGCCTTCTATGCTTAAGAATACATTTGGAGGCCGTTTGAACCAGCGAAATCACCAATAAACAGCACACGTATTTGAATAACATGATATAGACTATGTAAAGGACATTTGCTTGTAGTATGAGAGCTGAAACAGGAAGGTAAAGAGTTACTTTGACCTCAGCTGAGAAAGAGCACATCAGGCAACTCAAGTTTTCCACCGCTCCATGCCTATCTGCAAGTGACACCAAGGTGCCCTGAGTATAAATTTGGAGGGTTACAAATAAACTTTATCAAGTGGGAAAATTCACAAGTATGGATTCTGTGAGTAATGAGGACTGACTAAGCACATATCCTGTGTGCGTACATGCCTGTGTCTGTGTGTTCACATGGGCGTTTCTCTGGTGACCAGATAAGTCTGGGCCAGTGTTGTTGGCAACTGTGACTATTTGCAGTCACAGTGTCATTTCTAAAATGTAACATGAGCATGTGATTCCTTCACAGCAGGTTGACTGTGTAGGTCCCCCTGTGTTTTGGGGGTGTTTAGATAGTGACAATGTTTCCACTCTTACTCCTGCGCCTCTTACTCCTTAGAACTGTACCTTTCAGTTCAGTTCAGTTCAGTCTCTCAGTCGTGTCCGACTCTTTGCGACCCCATGAATCGCAGCACGCCAGGCCTCCCTGTCCATCACCAACTCCTGGAGTTCACTCAAATTCATGTCCATCGAGTCGGTGACACCATCCAGCCATCTCATCCTCTGTCATCCCCTTTTCCTCCTGCCCCCAATCCCTCCCAGCATCAGAGTCTTTTCCAATGAGTCAACTCTTTGCATGAGGAGGCCAAAGTATTGGAGTTTCAGCTTCAGTATCAGTTCTTCCAATGAACACCCTGGAGTGATCTCCTTTAGGATGGACTGGTTGGATCTCCTTGCAGTCCAAGGAAATCTCAAGAGTCTTCTCCAACACCACAGTTCAAAAGCATCAATTCTTCGGCACTCAGCTTTCTTCACAGTCCAACTGTCACATCCATACGTGACCACTGGAAAAACCATAGCCTTGACTAGATGGACCTTTGTTGGCAAAGTAATGTCTCTGCTTTTTAATATGCTATCTAGGTTGGTCATAACTTTCCTTCCAAGGAGTAAGCGTCTTTTAATTTCATGGCTGCAGACACCATCTGCAGTGATTTTGGAGCCCCAAAAATAAAGTCTGCCACTGTATC
>NW_011489342.1:2923349-2941103 GCF_000754665.1 Bison bison bison | reverse complement strand
TTGTGTTTCTTCCAGCCCAGGGTTTCTCATGATGTACTCTGCATATAAGTTAAATAAGCAGGGTGACAATATACAGCCTTGATGTACTCCTTTTCCTATTTGGAACCACTCTGTTGTTCCATGTCCAGTTCTAACTGTTGCTTCCTGACCTGCATATAGGTTTCTCAAGAGGCAGGTCAGGTGGTCTGGTATTCCCATCTCTTTCAGAATTTTCCACAGTTTATTATGATCCACACAGTCAAAGGCTTTGGCATAGTCAATAAAGTAGAAATAGATGTTTTTCTGGAATTCTCTTGCTTTTTAATAAAGCAGAAATAGATGTTTTTTCTGGAATTCTCTTGCTTTTTCAATGATCCAGCGGATGTTGGCAATTTGATCTCTGGTTCCTCTGCCTTTTCTAAAACCAGCTTGAACGTCAGGAAGTTCACGGTTCACATATTGCTAAAGCCTGGCTTGGAGAATTTTCAGCATTACTTTACTAGCGTGTGAGATGAGTGCAATTGTGCGGTAGTTTGAGCATTCTTTCGCATTTCCTTTCTTTGGGATTGGAATGAAAACTGACATTTTACATTCCTGTGGCCACTGCTGAGTTTTCCAAATCTGCTGGCTTATCGAGTGCAGCACTTTCACAGCATCATCTTTCAGGATGTGAAATAGCTCAACTGGAATTCTATCACCTCCAGTAGGTTTGTTTGTAGTGATCTTTACTTGAGCCTTTTCCTCTTTGCTAAGCTTGAAAGAAGATAATACCAGAGTTCCTATTCTTTGAAAGTAGAAAGAAATCTGAAACTTAAAATCTGCTCTATCTTCTGGAGTTGGGAAGAGTACAAGCCTACAGCTTTTCCCTGGTCAAGAGTTACCAGGGCCTTTTATTTTACTTGGCATAAATCCATGTAAAGAGGGAAGGGTCTACAGGCTAGATCTGTTTATTTCCTGGCTCTGTTTATTTCCTGTGTGGTATTCATCTGTGAAATGAGAATAATAATGCCCACGTCCTGCTGGTGTTGTAAAAAATAGACATGATGTATGTTTAGTACTTTGCATTTTGTTCTCATTATCACTAACAAGAGCAATAAAAATCATACCCATACTAAACATGGAGAACATCGCAAACGGGATTCAAAGGCAATTTAACAAAATAAACATCTCCCTCAGTCACTGTATGGTTATTGTATGTCCCTATAAACCTTCTTATGATAAGCTTGAGCCTATGGCAGGACTACTCTCTCCAACACACTTGCGTGCCAATCATTCTGGGCTATCAAAGCCATGAGGTCTTTCAAGAGCATTAATTGTCACACCACCCTCTGAAGAGCTCTAGTGGTCAAGGTCCATGTAAATGATTCCACCAAAGACAGCTGATCTGAGCTTAAGGCCAAGGAAAGGGACGTTCAGTGCTGGCGAGTTTCTTCTCTGCCCCTTCTGTCTGTCCTTCACTCTTTTGGTTTTGCCGTACCACCTGCACCCTAACCTCACCTCTCAGCTACTTCATCTGCTATTACTAAAGCATAAAGAACAGAGAATTTTGAGACTAAGGAGTATGATAGGAAAAGAAGGCTGCCTGAGAAGAGGAAAAAATCAGAAGAGAAATCTATATACTAGACATATGTTAATAGATATTTCATATTTAATATATGCATAAAAGACAAAGAGAAATCCAAACATTTGCTCTAAACAGTTATCAGAAAACAAAAGAAGGGTAAAATTATTTGAAATAAATATTTTCCTATGCAAAAAGCATGGGGGTTTTCCACAAAGGTTCCAGCAGCCTTGCACAGTGATGAGTTTCCTACCACTTGAGATAATCAGAAAAGACCAGGGCCGACTTGTCAAGTGCCTGGCGGTGAGTGTTGGCTCCCTGTCTCATTGACTCTGTCATCATCATGCAGCATCTGTGGTGTGGCAGTCACTGTGGGAAGCATGCGGTCTTTGCTTTTGAGGAACTCATTGTCTGGAGGCATCACTTAGATGACAGGATTAGAATTAGGGATTTCATTAGGGACTGCCAGTTTCTATAATTCTGTATCTTTACTTTCAGTACTGACACTTAGCAGGTGTGTGAGTGCTGAGTTGCTCAGTTGTGTCTAACTCTTTGCGACCCCATAGACTAGCCTGCCAAGCTCCAGCAGCACCTGTAGCTCACTGCATCCCACCTAGTAAGCTAATAAGACCCTATTTGCTATTAAAAATATTGAAATATTTCCATACTTGTTGATAAACAGCCAACGTGCACCTTACCACGTGCTACCTTCCCCCAGGAGCCCTGAATCTCTTCAGGATCCAGCACTAAAGAGTTAACATCTATGGGGAGCACATGTACACCTGTGGCAGATTCATGTCAGTGTATGGCAAAACCAATACAATATTGTAAAGTAATTCGCCTCCAATTAAAATAAATAAAGTTATATTTTAAAAAAAAGAGTTAATATCTGCCCCAGGAAGGGGACTCTAGGATTTGTCTCCACTCTAACAGCTAGAGTCACCAATTGCTAAGTAGTTTTAACATTCCATATTACTGTTTTGCAAACTTGATAAAGACTTTGCAAATTAAACAATAATAAGATATTATTTTCACCTATAAATTGTAAAACATTTAAAACACTTGATAATTCCTCATGTTAGTGAGGTCATAGAGAAAGAAACATTCTCAAAAACAAGATAGAAGTGTAAATTAGTGTAGTATCTTCTAAGGGCATTATGGCAACTGCAGTATGGTTTATAATATAGAAAATTTAAAACAACCCAGATGTCCATTAATAGAGTACTAAAGGAAATCAGTCTTGGGTGTTCATTGGAAGGACTGATGCTGAAGCTGAAACTCCAATACTTTGGCCACCTCATGCAAAGAGCTGACTCATTGGAAAAGACCCTGATGCTGGGAGGGATTGGGGGCAGAAGGAGAAGGGGACGACAGAGGATGAGATGGCTGGATGGCATCACCAACTCGATGGACATGAGTTTTGAGTAGACTCCAAGAGGTGGTGATAGACAGGGAGGCCCGGTGTGCTGCAATTCATGGGGTTGCAAAGAGTCGGACACGACTGAGTGACTGAACTGAACTGAATTAGGAAAATTATAGTGCAGCAATAAAAAAAATCTATGCAGTATTTAGAAAAAAATGAGATAGATTATATACATGGTGACACAGAGAGATATCCAGAATATATTGATATATTATAAAGTTAAAAATTAAAAGGATAATGTAAAATACTTTGTACTCTCTATATAGACTCTATTTAGTGTAGGAGACTAATCAGTTTCTGAGAAGTAGCTGAGTTCAGCTGGTTATGCATGTCCTTACAGCCCTGCCTTTAACGGAGCTCCAACTCTTATGTTCTACCCTGGCAACTGCTTTTCCTGCTCCTCACATACCTTGAAATGATTCCAGGTACACTGAATATAATCATAGGTCCATTCTTCCAGTCTAAGTTGTTTATGATGATCTATCTTCATGTCAAAAGTTCCTACAATCACGAATTGCCCATTAATCTTTATCCCCTGTTTCCTTGACTGTTCTCATGAAAGTATCTTGAGGTTTTGGGCTCCCCAGGTGGCTCAGTGGTGAAGAATCTGCCTGCAATGCAAGAAACTTGGGTTCGATCTCTGGGTGGGGAAGATCCCCTGGAGAAAGAAATGGCAACCCACTCCAGTATTCTCGCCTGTGAAATCCCATGGACAGAGGAGCCTGGAGGGCTATAGTCCATGGGGTAGCAAAAGAATTGGACACAACTTAGCAGCTAAACAACAACACTGTGCATTCTATTCTCCCTGCAGCAAAAGGGTATCACAGTTAAAATCCAGGTTTGGTCTCCACACAGGTAGATAGGTATTTAAAATGTGGGAATTTTCCATACCACCAAGCAATTTTCTCACACCAGCTGAGTGTCCTACCATTCAATACTCCCTTCCTGGAGGCAGCATCAGATCCCACAGGTGAAAGTTTCAGTCCTACAAGACGGCCCCTCCCCTCTTCAGATGCCAATTACAGGTCCAGTTTATCTGCTTCTGACCAACCGGCAATATCAGAGGTTCCAAGGCCCCATCTTTGGGTTTGATTAATTAGTTAGAGTGGCTTACAGAACTCAGAGAAGCATTTTACTTACTAGATTACTGGTTTACTATAAAAGGAACTCAGGAACAACCAGATGGAAGAGATAAACAGGGCAAGGTATGGGGACAGGGCCTGGAGAACATGCTTGCTCCAGGAGTGCTACTCTCTCCAGATCTTCCCCCATCCACCAACCCAGAAGCTCTCCAAATCTGTCCTTTTGGGTTCTTATGGAAGCTTCACTACATAGGCGTGATTGTTGAAATCACTGGCCATTAGTTAGTGGGTTCACTCTCCAGTCCCTTTCCCTTTTCTGGAGGTTGGAGGTAGGGGGTGGGGGACAGGGGCTGAAAGCTCCAACACTCTAATCCCGTGACTGATCCCTTTGATAACCAGCCTTAGTGCTTAAGCCACCTAAGGGCTTTCCAAAAGTGGCCTCCTTAACATAACCAAGACATCTTGCTCACTCTCCTCACTTTGGAAATGTTGGGGGCTTTAGAAACTCTGTGCCAGGAATCACAATGAAGACTATAGATAGATATTTCTTATTATAAATCACAGTATCAAAAGGTGTTAATCAAATGGATCTATAAGCTGTGATAAAGGTTTGAAGGAAAGTAAGGGTGTTGTGAGAGCTCACTGGTGAAAGAGATTGGGTGTGCACGCTAAGCCACTTCAGTTGTGTCTGGCTCTTTTCAACCCTATGGACTATAGCCCACCAGGCTCCTCTGTCCGTGGGGTTCTCCAGACAGAAATACTGAAGTGGGTTGCCATGCCCTCCTCCAGGGGATCTTCGTGACCCAGGGATCAAACCCACGTCTCTTAGGTCTCCTTCATTGGCAGGTGGGTTCTTTACTATTAGCACCAGAAATGGGGAGAGGGAGTCTTTATCTGTAGGCCTTCAGCTGATTGGATGAGGCCCATTTATATTATGAAGCGCAATCTGCTTTACTCAAAGTGTATGGATTTAAATGATAATTCCATCCCCAAAAAACCCATCCACAGAAATATCTATGAAATTTAACCAATATATAGATGTCATGGCCTAGCTAAATTGACACATAAAACTAACCATCAAAGTCTCTATAATTCAAAACACTGCCATTGTGGATTTGGACTTCTTTTCAAAAATAAGCCCTTCTTCTCTGCATATATGGAAAATTTTTCACATCAGAAGACTGTTTTCCCACTTATGAGTTATTGCTTTCATTCTCACTGATCTTTCTTTCTCACTTAGAAACACCCATAACTCCTTAATTAGATCTCTTCACACTAACCTTTGTATTTATCATTCTCACCTCAAAGCTTTCATATCAACTTTACTTTTTCTCTTCATTCTTACTGTTTAAAGCTTTCTCTTTCAGTTACTGGTTTGATTTTCTACTTTGAATTCTGCTCTTTGCTGCCTTAAAGAGATTTTTAATTTTTTAAAAAAATTTTTGTTTAAACATAATCTTTTTTTAATCCTAACCAATTGAGCCTTTATTTCTTCCATGCCTCACTGTCCTTTTATCTTGTTCCATGCCTTCCCACATCTCTTTCACAGGGACCCTGTCAAGTCGTTTTATGGAATTTTCTCCTGTTTCTTGTTTATTATTTTCAAAGCAAGTCTGATTCAAAGATTCACCAAAAACTTGCCCCCTTTCTTTTTGCTGCAACGTGTTTCCATAGGCCCCGTTTTTCACACTCGTTTATCTTTGAGCCATAAGAGATCTATTCAAGTCTATTCTTTACCAGTGGTCAGTGTGGAGATTAACAATGGCCTTGCTCTGTGTCACTGGGGATACAGGATGACAGCCACAGCTCCTGCCCAGTTTCTCACACTCTGTATTATATATATTTATCTTGCATAACACTTCAGGATCTCTGGCTACCTCGCATTGTCCTGACTCTTATCGTTCATCTTACAAGGTAATTAAAACCTGTATGACTGAGAGATGGCTGCCTGAGTCTCCCCCCTGGTAAAGAGTGGTTTTCTGAGTTGAAGGGCAAAGAGTAGGGATCTGACTTGAAGTGCTTTCCTGCTTCATTTTTCACAGCTGGTTTGCCGCCTCAGATAACACAGCTCCAAAGCCTTGTAGTTAGTCCATATTTTAGCCATTCTGGCAATGCTGAGATTAGGAGGCTTACTTTGAGTTGTTTCCTAGGTTTTAATGGGTAGTGGAGCCAGAGTGCATCATAAACTTTCAGGCATTTTTAAATCAATATCTCTTTTCCTTTGTTTTGAGACAGGACTGTTATCTGATTTTATTATATCTGTCCTGGACCCTTCCAGCACTTTAAGAATGCCTTGCCATCCATGGAGTTGACAGTCATAGATTAAATCTTAGTTTTCTTCAGCTTTTCTTCAATTATCTCAATACTACCTGACACACAGAAATGTGTCATTTACCCGGGGCACAGATTTGAATTGCTGGCTGCCAGCCTGGTGTGGGGGAGTAAGGAACACAGCTACTGAACAACTGGGTCACTCCCCAGCACTCACATCCGCCTGGGGCTTTGTTGTCTGCTACTTGCTAATGTATATGTGGCAGCACTGCTGAAATGAGTTTTTAAAACTGTATTTCTTTGTGGGGAGGAAAAAACTTATTAAGTAAGAAAGAAAATTTTCACAATAGTTGAAATAGCCAATGATATGAAGTATGCTAAGATAATATGTAAAGGAAACATGATGAACCGGGGGAAGAGAAAAAAAGGCACCTGCATAAGCATCTTTGTCTACAAGTCACATTCCCCTGGGGCTTTGTTGTCTGCCACAGGGACAGACAGCCCTATGTTGTTAAACCATAGGGTCACAAAGAGTCAGAAACGGCTGAGCGACTGAGCATATCCTACTTAATTATGGGGGAAAAAATCTGTAATGGGGACTCCATTTTACATCTCGGCCCAGTAACAGTTGAATAAAAATGTAGTGCTTCCGAACAGTAAAGCTGGTCCCTCTCAGACTATTTTTCACTGGACTGACAGAACTGAAAAGGCTAACTCCCAGTGAAGACCACACCTGAGGGGCTCAGGCAGACACAGAGCAACGGCCTTCACGAACTGCATCCAACCGCTGACTCACAAGACAGATGTTTAGAATTACGGAACTGGGAGCAAATTCACAGTGTCTCAGAGCCATTTCTTTTTATAGATGAGAATACTCAGGGACAGAAACACTAGGGAGCTTGTTCAAGGCCACAAGACGGTTAGCCAAAGAGCTAAGACAAGAAGTCAGGCCTCCTGACCCTCATCAGGGCTTATCCCACAGCACCACGTTCACGGTTATAAAAAGGAAACTTTTGCTTTGTTCTACCTTTGACATTTTCATAAAATCTTTGTGTCAAACTAACAACTAATAACTTACTTCCTCTTTGCTTTAGTGAGACAGATTCTACTAGGACTGTCTTCCAACCTCAGGAAAAGTCTGTGGAAAGCAATATAAATTGCATGAACTATTTAAAGTGAGATATGGGTAGAAGAAAAAGAAATTTGGTACAAAGCTCTGAAAAGGAACGCGGGCCTAGAGCAGCACTCAGAGTGAGTCAGAGGGCGCGGCGAGAAAGCAGAAACAGAAAACTGATAATCAGCCAGCCAGCCAGCCAAAATGAACGCCATACAATCTCCATTCTTCTTGCTCAGGGACAAAGGCTAATAGGCATCTGGTGCTTGGAGGCTGGTATTTCATCCTATGTAAGGAAGAGGTCAGGAACAGAAGGGCTCAGAGCCCAGTGCGGAGAACGGCTACCCTTCCTCCACTTCATCACTGCAGCAGCCTCAGAAATGGCCACCTCACCACTTTATCAACTGCAGGCAGGAATTTGTCGGTGGTCAGTATCTCCCTATGTCTTACAGGGCAAAGTCCAAGCTCTTTAGCCAGCACCTAAGCCCTGCAGTCTTCCAGACCTCAGCCTGGCTGGCTGATCTGTTTTCCTCTCCAGGAATTCTCATTCGATTGGTCGGCTATCTCAGTGGGCCCCCATGTGTGCATTATCCATTCCTACTTTCACTCCCTTTGCATAAAATTCTCATCTCTTCCCCTCCTGGTTTCCCTGCCCTTCCTAAATCTTTATGAGGAGGGGCTTTCCTTGAGCATCCTAGTACATCCTAGTTAGTGACTCCTGGGGCTGCAGTGGCTGGTGAAGATGGATGATTTGCATTGAGCTCCCCTATGCCAGGCACTGTGCTAAGTGCTTCCTCCTGGATTATCTCATTAATCTACACAACCATCCTGTGTGATAAGCATTGATTTCTTGGTGGCAAGTGAGAGAAACTCGAACTCAAGCTGGATTCATACATGGAAAGTTACTATTTCACTTAAACGGAAAAGAGATGGCTCCAACTGACTCAGGCATTGTGGTATCCACGTGCCAGCTAAACGTGTATTTTTCATGGGAAGCACGGCTACTTAGCACGCAGCGGTTGAGAAGCAAATCTGCTTCTGTCTGGGGCTTCGCTCGGTACTCTTGCCACGAGGCAGCAGTTCTTCCTGCTCTTCTGGTGTGTGTGCCAGCTTCCACTAACTCAGTGTTTTTGTAGTTCTTGAGTCAGTTTTTATCACAGTGTATAATTTCTTGTGTCTGCCTTGCAAATTGCCTTTCAAAATCAATGGTAAACTGAACTCTACAAGAAAGCATGCAAATGAATTCACATGTTCATGGGCTGGTATATTCATCAAGGCTCCTTTTGTAATATTGCAGAAATGCAAAGTAGTTGTCTTATGTTATAATTATTGTAACAGTCATAGGTCTGTATCAGGCACTGGAGTGGCTGTCTTTTACATTATCTCATCTCCTCTACACCTGCTTTATGAGGCATGAAGATAACTTGGCTACACTTAGATGAAGAAATTGACGTCTGTAGAGATCAAGTCAATTATCCAAGGCCACTGGACCAAATTCAACCCAAACTGCCTTCCAGTTCCTTAACAAACATTTTAGAAAATGCTTTATTGACAACTAAGCAGGTTTTAGCAACAATAAACATGCACTAAAACCACAGCATTGAAGGGAGGATAAAGGCGAAGGAACAAAGCACGTTGATTAATCACTGGCACAGGGGGGCATGTTCCCCCCCAGTCTCAGGAGAATATGTGCTTCATGCTCTTAGACAGGGTCAGTTATATTAATGAGATGGCTGCTATGGCATCACACTCTCAAAGTGGCAAGTTCACAGCTTGGCTCCTTTTTTGTTTTTCCCATCTAGGGGACCACACAGCACACGCTCAACCCCTCCTCCCCCCACTCCCTCCTCCCCATACTCCCTCCTCCAGCACAGAGGAGGTGAAATGGGCAAAAGTGGTCTCGGTGGCTTATATCTTTATCTTGGCTTGAATGGTTGCTGTCTCTTTCTTCCATACCCAGCTGCAGCCCCCGATTGAGACCCAAAGGATGGGATATGGGCAAAGACCAGGCGGTGTCCCACCACTGTAGTCCTGTTTGTCATGTTTTTGAGAAACAGGACTCTAAGAGTCATCTGAGAGGCCCTCTTACTCAGGGCACGATTCCCCCACCCCCAGCATCCTATAAGGGATCATTTAACCCCAGCCTGCCTCCTCCCAGTGACAGTTCATTGTCTTAAAGAATTAATCTTAAGCCCAAAACATCTCTTGCCCCATGAACAGCTTCTCCTTCAGAATTAGCAGAGTAAAAACAACAATGGATGGGTATCTGCCCTCACACTCCAAACCTCCTAGTAACCCTAATCTGTGTTCTCACTTATCCCACCTCTGCAACTCAGGAAGGAGAAGATATCTCTGAGTTGAAAAGTAACTGGGCATGGAGTCAGTCTTGAGCCAGGAGTGTACAGTTCAGTGTTCAGAGCTGAACAAGTACCTTAGCCTGCTCCCTGGACACAGCCTTCAAAGCCTCTTGGTTTTCAAAGGAAAGGAGGCATCTCTTTTGGCTTCACAGCATGAGAAATTAAAATAAGCCCTCCCTTTTTTAGTCAAATGTGAATTCACTTCCTCTTTCCTTCTCCCAGGCTCTTGTTCTGTCCTTTGCCTCTCTCTCTCCATCTCTCTCAACCTTTCCTTTTATGCTTTTCTTTCACTCTCCTTGTCTCTCTTTCCTCTTCTTTCTACCTCTCTCTTTCTATGGACTAGATTCCATACTACAGGTCTAGGTTTAGTTTGTGCCTGGTTAATAGAGTAATATCAGTCCCAATAATTTAATCCCTCAATGACTGGGTTTAGATCAGGAAGAGCAGAACCTGGTGACAGGATCACCAACAATTAAGTAAACATTGGGGAAATGTAAAGAAGTGTTAGTTGCTCAGTCTTGTCTCTTTGCGACCCCCACCCCGGACTGTAGCTCACCAGGCTCCTCTGTCCATGGAATTCTCCAGGCAAGAATACTGGAGTGGGTTGCCTTTCCCTTCTCCAGGGGATATTCCCAATCCAGGGACTGAACCCAAGTCTCCTGCACTGCAGGCCGATTCTTTACCATCTGAGCCACTGGGGAAGCCCAAAACTGGAGTGGGTAACCAGTTCCTTCTCCAGGGGATCTTCCCGACCCAGGAACTGAACCCATGTCTCCTGCCCTGCAGAAGGAAGCCCAGGAGAGGAGATGGGGTGGTGGTCAGTTCTGATGCTTTTATTACTAGGTGGTGGATGAAGACGTCTCCAAATAGTGCCATCTAGTGGTCGGTTGGAGTAAGATCTGCAACCCAGAGGTCTTGCCTGTGTCAAACGCCAATCCGGGAAGGGAAAGTCAAAGTCGTCTTCACTCACTATGCCGCAGGTACTCTGCCAAGCAAGATGCTATTTGTCATTCTCTTGTTTAATCTTCACAACCACCTTGTGCCGTAGGTGTTACAATCTCTCTGAGTGAGGCACCAAGCAGTCAAGTACCACATGGGGCTGGGACCCAGACACCAAAGCCAACGCCTTTTCTGTAACACACCAAGGCAATTATAAGATTTACACAACAGAATTTAGTAGGGGAAATATGGCTGTTTCATGATTTTAAGTAGACTTTTTAGCTTAAAGATTTTTTTCCATTTAGATTTTCAGATTTAGTAGATTTTTAATTTGGAAGAGGAAGATTTCATAAATTTAAGGATGAACAGTAGGCACATTTTAGATATGTGGCTTTCCATTTCCATAGAACTTGTAGAGTTTATAAGATCCATTTCTGTTTATAATAAAGGCACGCTGCTGCTGCTGCTGCTAAGTCACTTCAGTCATGTCCGACTCTGTGCGACCCCAGAGGCGGCAGCCCACCAGGCTCCCCCGTCCCTGGGATTCTCCAGGCAAGAACACTGGAGTGGGTTGCCATTTCCTTTTCCAATGCATGAAAGGGAAAAGTGAAAGTGAAGTCGCTCAGTCGTGTCTGACTCCTAGCGACCCCATGGACTACAGCCTACCAGCTCCTCTGTCCATGGGATTTTCCAGGCAAGAGTACTGGAGTGGGGTGCCATTGCCTTCTCCGATAATAAAGGCATACATCACCTAATTCTTTAGTTTTCAAGACAGAGGAGTGTTTACATTTCTGTTCTCAGAATTGTGTTAAGTTCTTTTTTTTGTTTGTTTTTCATCAACGGTGAAAGAATGTACTATCTCCACCATCATGTTCAATTAAATGCCAACTTTTACCACAAAATAACCAATTTTCTCTGCTGCAGAAAAAAAGATTGGAGGTTTTTGAAGAAATCTCATTAAGCTTATCATATTGAAACAGCAAAAAGTCTCTCTCATGTAAATCCACACAAACAAAACTAGAGGCCAGCTCAGAAGACCACTCACCCCATGAGCCAGTGGAGTCCAGGATCACAGCGGTCACTAAACTGAACCGAGATACACTGCTCCTGGGGACCAGTCTGACCATAAGACACTTTCTAGTTGCTGTCGTGGTCTCTCCATGGCCTTTGCCTCCCAGGGTCTGTCTCTCCATAGCTGCCTGGAGAAGCTGAGTTCTGTGCAGCTGCCCAAAAGAGTGCTGCTTACAGGCCTGGCCCTGGGGAGACAGCAGAAGTTGTTGTTTCTTCCCCCGACACTGAGGCAAGCCCTGCTGGGCCCCAAGACATATTCACCACTATACCTTCTACCACTGAGAGGGAAGAGGAGTCTTCCTCATTGTCCTTGCATCCAGAGAGTGCAGCATTAGAGCTCACTGCTTCACTTAGAAGACAGATTTTCTGTTTTTTATGTGAAAAAATCCTTGTAGATGAACTTCTTTGGAGCTCTAAGTTTTTTGGGACTCTCTACCTGAGTGAGGAGAAGGGTCTTGGAGAGAACTTTGGCATGTCATTCAATGGAGGTTATTGAGTAGTTTAGTGTTTGTTTTTTTTTTTTTTCCCTAAATCTGTGTGAAATTTAGTCCTGATTTAGTAATAATCCCACAATGCCTCACTTCAGACTAAGTATGAGATTTGAAACAAAGCCCTGCAATACCGCAGTAGGGTATCAGACAGAAAGCAAGAGAGAGAAAGCAAACACAATAATGCAACTGACTCATGAAGTCCACACGGAAGTCTTTGCGGGAATGAGAATAAAGAAAATGTTTCATACCTCCTCCAATCGCCTAGGCAATGTGTGCTGAGTGTTTGTCTTGAGGCATCATTGAGACAGGTGTGTCTACCTGGATACCTGGTGCAGCAGCAGTTGGAGGCGAGCCTTTGCACCACTCTGGGTAAACCCTCCACATTCAGAAAAGGCAGAAAGAGAGGAAAAGGAGAAGCAAGAGGAGAACAAAAGCCCACAGCATGCATCTTTCCAGAGCCACTTGAGGAAGACAGTTCCCATGAGCAAGCATGTTTGCAGCAGCCCCCAGAAGGGCCCCAGCACCCTAGTTACACAGTAAAGAGTCGGGCTGGCCAAGAGTCTCAATGGGGACTAGGCTGTCTCTGGTTTTACAGGCTGACTGGCCAAGCCTGGCCTCTGGGGACCATGGGGGGCAGGCATGTAATCTGGCGCCTGCTGTCCTGGCCTTGCTTTGTTCTCTCTGTGCGCTGACACTCCTCCCAGGCTGCGGGATGGACGGCCCATGGCAAGGCCGCGAGAAATTCTCCCAGGAGTAGGACTTGGGTTTCCAGCTAAACTGTCAATGCCCTGAGAACCTTGGTGGGAGTGTGGAGTATAGCCCTTGAAGGACAGCGAAGAGGGGAGAACACAATCCTGAAGCTGGCCGAAGAGAAGCTTCTGTGCTTTGCCATCTGTTTTCTTCCCATCAATAAGAATTCCTTTCCCCTTTCATTCGCTTTGTCCAAATCGAGGACAGATGCTGCCCCGAAGTGGTGCACCTGGAAATGAGAACTTTTCTTTTCTCTTCTTTTCTTCCCACGCCCCCAACAATTGACAAGAAAGGGTGGCTTCAAGCTTTGTAAAGGGTCATAGAAACCCAAAGTTGACTGTGAGTCAGAGAAAACAAAAGACAAGAGAAGAAGTTAAATAGAGAGAGAGAGTTTTCTCCAAGGGTCAGAAGACATGGGTTATTTACTATTTACATTTCAGTACTGGCTTTAGCCACATAGAAAATAAAACAAGAATAAGGGGGCACATTTTATTCCACCTGTGTCTCCTTTGTGCACTAAATCCCAAGCAGCTCTTACATCAGAATCTTAATATTTCTAAACTAGAAGAGATCTCAGAGATCATCTCTTTGAATCTTTCAGTTTCAGGATATAAAAGAGAATGAAGCCAGTGAATTGAATCCCTTGTCCCAGGCTGGGCAGCTTTTCCATCATGCCCACAGTTCAATGGGACACTCCTTGAGTTGCACCAATCCACAGCTGAAAGGTTCAGTGTGGCAGTGACAATGGGCTTGAACTCCTAAAGAGACCACTTTCTGCATTTTGATACAGGCAAAGGGAAGAAGGGAGGGGATGGGCCTTTCAACACCAGCTCTTTTACTGAATAGCAGAACATCATGGGAATCTGCCTGCACTTTTGTAATAGAAGCGTATTATTTTACACAGCACTGTATCCAGTGCCAACAGAGGCACAAAAAGGAAAGAGGCAGCATCCTGGGGTTTGTAGACTCCTCTGTGGAAGAGAAGAGACTAGCACCACTTTCTCCATCATCTGACCTTGGGGAAGCTGCCAACATTTCTGGCCTCAGTTTCCTTATCTGTAAAATGAGGCCATTGGAATTCCTACTTGGGCATTACTTCTTTAAACTGACATTTATCCAGGACAGGGCATTATATTTGTTACATAAGTACTAAACATTTTCTCTTGATGTCATCACTTTTATTAGTGTTGTAATGCCTGTTTGTAATTTCTGTGATCAATATAGGCTTGTTGAATGAAAGAATGAATTCTTCTTCTTTTTTTTTTTTTGGCACTTCCTGACCAGGGATCGAACCTGCGCTCCATACACTAGAAGCACAGTCTTAACCACTGGATCACCAGAGAACTCCTAAGAATTAATAAACCAATTCATTACAAATTGCATGCGATTGTTTGCTTTTAGTGAATTTGAATGTAACTAGTATTCTGTTACAAGTATATGTGGTTTAAAAAAAAAAAATTCATGAACAGAAATCTAAATTAAGTAGAATCAAGAGACCAGAAGGGAGAGTTCTCATGCCCTACAAAGAAAGCCGAACCAAGGGGAAAGAGAAAGACTTCCCTCTTCTTGCCTGGAAAGAACTCAACCAATGAGGGACTGCATAGCTCAGTCAAAGAAAAGGCATGGGCTTTGATTACTCTACCCTCTCCCAACCTCCTTTCCCCCTCTTTAATAGAGGTCTCCTATTTTTTGCTGTGAACTTGCTCATGGCTAGTCAGGGTGGCAGACCCCAAATTGCAATTCTTTGTGAATTCCAAATAAACCCATTTTTGCTGCAGAAATAACTGGCAGTCTATCTGTTTTACATCAACAATTTATTTGTCAAAACTCATAAAGCTGAAGAATAAAAAGAGTGAGTTTTACTGTATGTAAAGTAGATCTCAATAAGCTTGAATTTAAAAATGAGGCATTTGGGAGAATTCCCTGGTGGTCTAGCAGTTTGGTCTCTGCACTTTCTCTGCAGAGAGCCCAGGTTCAATTCCTAGTTGGGGAACTAAAAATCCCACAAGCTGCTTAGGAAAAGAAAAAGAAAGAAAAAGATTTTTAAAAGGGGGCACTTGAGGGAGGGGAGAAACTATGGTTGAAAGGAGTTATTTTTAAAAACTGGCTCCTGTCTAACACTGATGGTGGTGTCAGTTGCCCTGGAGAGGGATACACCAGTCTGTTTCCTTACTTATGTGGTAGGAAGTAGATACAGGAGGGCTTCCCAGGTGGCGCTAGTGGTAAAGAACCCGTCTGCCAATGCAGGTAGATAATAAGAGATGCTGGTTCCATCCCTGGGTCAGGAAGACACCCTGGAGAAGGAAATGGCAACCCACTCTAGTATTCTTGTCTGGAGAATCTCATGGACAGAGGAGCCTGGCGGGCTACAGTCCATAGGGTTGCCCAGAGTTGGACACAACTGAAGTGACTTAGCATACAGCACAGGAGGTAGCTGTGCTCATGGCAACATTAAGATTTTGTGAGCCCCTTTCTCCATTTAAAAACAATCTTGAAGATGATATTTTATGACTGTGTTGACATAACTTTTTAAAAAGTTTCTTGTGGGGCTTTAAGTGTCACAACACCTAGGTACTATGACTAATGGAAAAGTCATTCATGGACATGACCCGAGCCTGCCAGAAAGGCAAATCAGGCTAATCATTTCCTAAGTGAACAACTAGGAGTAGGAAAGTATGCACCCAGCTCCTAGTGCTAGCACTGATTTTCCAACAAGTTTCAAACAAGCCAGTTAACCTCTCTGGGTTGCAGTCCTCCAGTGTGATCCCTTTTGCGGTAGTAACTTTAATATATCAACCACTCAGTTAAAAATTAGTCTTTTTTCTCTTTCTTGGACTCCTGGAGGTGAAATAAAATGTGTTGATCCCACTTCTGGAGGTTTTATGACATATTCATCACCTTGGGAGGAGAGGTCGAAACTTTTACCAACAAATAGAAAAAGAATACTTCTCATCAAAAGAGTTCTATAACCTCAACAACTATAAGAGTTGAAAAAATATCTGGCTTTCTCCTTTGTATAACAACCCCATGCTTCTCTATGGTCTTTCTGATCCTGAGTTTTGTACTAGATTTTACTTCTGTAACCTGAGTGTCCCAGGGCACACAGGTCCAGGTGGACAATTGAGAGGGTGTGACCTACTCTTACAATAGCAGCAACCATATCTCTGATTGGAGATTCTCTCCTCCCTGTCCCCAGCAGAATCACCAGTACTCCAGCTCTTCTCCGTAAATCCATCTTTTCTCTGAGAAGGGTCCAGGGGGAGGTCACCCTGTCCACGGGTGTCTCACTAGTGAAGATTTCCTTTCTAGGGCTGGTGGCACCCATATGTGTTCTGTTCTGATAACTATAAAGGGGAGCAGATAATGGTACAATCAGCTGTCCTCAGAAGGCTTATTGTCTGTTGACTGAGACTAACATCTAAAGAGATAAGTGCAGTCCATGTGCTAAGGGCTATACCACATCTGGAACAAAGCAATGATGGGAGTTTAAGGGAGAAGGAGATAATGGTCTGGGGGCCTCTGGAAGACTGACTAGGGTGGTCAGGTCATTGAATGGCCCTCATTCAAAATGATAAATGGAAAAAGTCACCCCAGACTGTAGTTCTCGATCCTAGTTAAACCATTAAAACCTTCTGGGGAGTTTGGGGGAAAAACAAAACAAAACAATAGAAGCTAGATGTCCCAAGTTTCTGATTTAATTGGCCTGAATTGAGTTCCAGACAAGGACATTTAAAAAATGTTCCCCAGGAAAGGTTAAAATGTGGTGCTGGATTAGTGCTGAAGATATTAGTATGAATTTATGTTTACTTTAGTATATATACAGATAAACAAATAATTGAATATAAATATGTATGTATTCTTCGGTTGGTATGAAAATATTTCCTAGTTCTGTCCACTGAGAGGGCTTAGAGACAAAGATACCCTCGTAATAATGAACACACTTAACTCCGGGTCTTAGTTTCTAGACGCCAGTCTCCAATAAAAGGAAACAGGGCTCCCTGCTGAAAGGACATTTTCTCAGGCCTGAAGCAGGGAAAATATAAGACGACCTTGGAACATCTTTGTACTGTCAGAAAATAAGGAAGAGTTGTTTAAAAGAAAGATGGGCGTGGGGCTTAGGGGAGCTCGTCACAAGGACATAGGGGCTAGCCTGAAACAACTACCAGGGCCAAAATTGGAAAAATTTGAGCAACAAAATAAACAAGAGTAGTTACTGGACTATAAAGCAAAGCGTAACATAATTATCCATGAGTTCACACTGATAAATAACAATTAAACAACTAAATAAATAAATGAGGGGCGGGCTAGAATCTTCCTTACAAAAAATTTTCCAAAAAAAAGATGTAGAAGAAATACAAGAAATAGAAAAGCACCTGTAGAACACCACCAGTAATAATTGCTGTAAGCAACATCCACAGATAAATGTCAAAATCAGCAGGCAAAAATTTAAGGAAAAATAAGATACTTGCATAACTCCGAAGTATATCCTTCAAAATATTTATTTCATCTATGTCCACATTTTTTAAAAACATGCTTCTCCCTCTAAAAGGTGAAGTTAATGCTCTTCCTTTTGAGTGTGGACTGAACTTAGTGACTTACTAATGCCTTGGACTGCAAGGAGATCCAACCAGTCCATCCTAAAGGAGATCAGTCCTGGGTGTTCATTGGAAGGACTGATGCTGAAGCTGAAACTCCAGTACTTAGGCCACCTCATGT
>NW_011489342.1:2911815-2923249 GCF_000754665.1 Bison bison bison | reverse complement strand
GAGTTGACTCATTGGAAAAGACCCTGATGCTGGGAGGGATTGGGGGCAGGAGGAAAAGGGGATGACAGAGGATGAGATGGCTGGATGGCGTCACCGACTCGATGGACATGAGTTTGGGTAAACTCCGGGAGTTGGTGATGGACAGGGAGGCCTGGCGTGCTGCGATTCATGGGATGGCAAAGAGTCGGACACGACTGAGCGACTGAACTGAACTGAACTGAACTGTAAAAGAAAAAGAGCAGAAACTCAGTCAAATAGAGCAGGGAGACCAGAAGGGGGAGCTCTCACACCCTGCAAGGATTGCAGAGCCCAACAGGAAGAAAAAACACTCTTTCCTGGCAAGGCCTGGGCCAGTGAAAAGCCACGGACTCTGTTTTACTGTCCCAATTTCCTTTTGCTCCCTATAAAAGCATTCTTCTTCCTTTGCCAGGCACGAACTTTCACATGGTGCAGACCCAAAATTGTGATGCTCAGCTGATTCTGATTAATCCCATGTTTGCTGGACAAATATCTGGCAGGCTGTTTCAGTTTAACACTGTGAATCAAGATAAATAGTAGCTTTCCAGTAGAGAAACCTAGCAGACACCCCCTGACCAACAGATCAAGGTTAACATCACCGGAAATAAGTCCTGTCGTTACCACATGTCCCTAGATATAAAGCAACAGAAGGGCACTCAGCCTCCATGGCTTTCTACCCCCTGCCTCCCCGCCCCGGGAAAACCCATAACACCAGTTCAATCATGAGAAAACATCAGACAACCAGCGAGACGTTGTACCAAATACCTGAACAGTGTGAAGATCCTGGAAAACAAAGACAGAGATTTTCATAGATTGACGGGAGCTAAGGAGACCTGTCAAGTAAACATGATACAATTAAAGTTTTGATATCTTGGGGGATTTCTCTGGTGGTCCGCTGGTTAAGAATCTTTCTTGCAGTGCAAGGGACACGGATTGAATCCCTGGTCTGGGAAGATCCCACATGCCGAGGGGCAACTCAGCCCCTGTGCCACAACTACTGAGCCCACATACCTAGAGTCTGTGCTCCACAGTAAGGGAAGCCACTGCAACGAAAAGCCCACACACCACAGCTAGAGAGTAGCCAACACGCAGCAAAGGAATAAATAAATAATTTTTTTTAAGTATTGTTATGTTGAAGACAGGGGTATCTTGCTGCCCAGCAGCCTTCTTAACTCAAAACTCAGTACTTATTTTCGTACTTATCATTTATCTCATTTGAATCAACCCTTTAGAGAGGGACTTCATACTTGCTGACACATTGATTATGCTAAAGAATTTGTAATGTATGTAATATATATAAAGCATCTTACAGTGTTTTGCTTCACAATTCATAAGCTTGGGTTTGCTTTTTTTTTTTTTTAACCCTGGTATTTTTGCTGAAAAGATAAGTACATTTTAATTCTTCCAACCATGGTAACTTAAGGCTAATTATAGCAAAGGGGAAAAAAGAGAATGTTTTCAAATCAAAATAATATGCTTTATTTCTCATGGCCCTCTCTTATCATCCCCCCAAAACTCTTCACCATAAACTTTCCTAACACTTTACTTTCTGTGGAAAAAAATGCGAGCTCTGTTTTAATGCAGATCTAATTTGTTGTATGTCTTTAATAACTGTACATTCTAGAATATGTAGCCAAAAATAACCCATTGGCAGCAGGCTTTAGCATCCTCTCCCCAGGATCTCCTGTAAATTGTGGCCATTTGGATTCCTTAGTGAATTAATCTCTTAACGGAATTTCTTCTGCACTACTTAGCAAAATAGTCCCACTAAGCTCTACCCCACCCTCTATAAATAGAGAAAAACATGTTTTAAGGCATTTCTGGAAAGTCTACTCTAGTATGCTCTTTAGCCACAAACAAGCCTCTGAAGTGGCATGCCCTTTGCACTGCTGAGTCTGGGTTTGCACGCGTAATAGTGGAGCCTCAATTTACCTGACTGTGAAAGTGTTAGTCTCTCAGTCATGTCTGATTCTTTGCGACCCCATGGATTGTAGCCTGCCAGGTTCCTCTGTCCATAGGATTCTCCAGGCAAGAATAAGGGATCTTCCTGACCCAGAGGTCGAACCCAGGTCTCCCACATTGCAGGTGGATTCTTTACTGTCTGAGCCACCAGGGAAGTCTGTACCTGACTGTGCTATGACCCAAATCTGCCTTAGCAAGGGGCAGAAAAGAAAACAGCTAACAGGCTGTCCTGACATCTCAGATCAATGCTATATTTCCTTCTTCCTTCCACCAAATGTTAAGAAACTTAGCTAAGTCAGGAAAACCACTTCCACTGCTCCCTCTGGCAGTATGTTCTATCCTCCATGGCTCCTAATTAGGGTTCAATTGATTTTTTTTCCTACTTTGGCTTGAAATGCATCGCTGTGGCTCCAATCACCCCAGCTGCATAAGTATCACTTCTATTTCTGAGTCTGGTTGTTCATCCACACATTATTGCTTAGTTCAACCAAGGTCAATCCAAGCACTGCTTGAGAGGCCAGAGATGAAGCTAACAGACATGTGATTTCGAGACCATTGGGCACATTGGAGCCCAATTAGGAGTTCTCTTTTAAAAGTAGATACTATGTTTATTTTCCATTATTTAGGAAAGAAAGGAAATTCAAAGTGCTTCTGAAACATAAAGCAGACTCCAATGTTGGCATTAAAAGTAAAATCCACAAAATGCTGTAGAAGTAGACTTGCATAGTTTTCATTTTTTTGATCCAAGGGAAGTTTTGAATTAAATCCTGTTGTTCTGGTTAGTGACAATTTTTCAGATTCTATTTTACATCATGGACATTTTCCTATGAAAGGCTTGGAGCAGTCCTGCTCAAAGGATGGTCCACAAATTGAGGCTTCTCCATGACAAGACATGTTCAGAAATTGTGGGCGATGTCCACTGCTGGCAAGGACATCTGAGACTCTCAGACGCTGCTGCTCAGAGTGCAAAATGGTCTGGACACATTAGATACAGTTCAATGTTTTCTTATAAAGTTGAGACACTTTGTACCCTTACCATAACCCCAGCAGTCCTACTCTGAGGTAGTTGTTAAAGAGAAATACCAACTATGTCCACACAAAGACTAGTATATAGCAGCATTATTTATAACAGCCAGAAATTGGAGACAACCCAAATTTCAGCCAGTAAGTGAATAAACAAATTGTGATATATTCATACTACAGACTATTATACAGCAAGAAAAAAGGAATGAAGTAAGATACACAACCACATGGATGAGTTTCAAAAACATTATTTTAGATGAAAGAAGTCAGACACAAAAGGACACATACTTTATGATTCCATTTATGTGAAGTTGTACTAAAGGTAAACCTATACAGACGGAAAGCAGATTCATGGTTGTCTGGGGATCAGAGTGAAGGGAGTCTACTGAAAATAGACAAGAGGGAACACTTTGGAATGATGGAATTGTTCTATCTGATTTCAGTGGAAATTACATGACTATAAACAGTCATACAGGGTCATCAAATACACACTTAAAGTGAGTGAACTGTATTGTAGTGGTTTAAAAGGGAAGAAGGATTTCACTGGATCCCAAGAAGGGAACACTTTGGGCTATAACTAATAAGCCTAACGCGGAGTGTTTCTTATTTTATGTTAATCTCAGTGAGTTCTGAGAGTCCTCTGTTACCAGGGCAGGCAGACAGGACTAATACTCACCTTTCGGTCACTTTGTATCATGTCAGCTGCTGAGTCAGAAGCATCACTAGACCTAGGGTCAAATCTCTGCAATAATATGTTGTGTGTATCTTCAGATCCAGCCTTGAGAGTGTGGGCCATTTTCCCTGAGCACAAAATGTCATTCTTACTTTAACATTTATTTTGTGTTTTCCTTTCTCCTTGCACCTCAAAGAATAGCATCAACAGCTTAATGTTTACATCAATGAATCAAGGCTGTTTCCATAGCAACACCTCTAATTCTCTGGAACTGCAATTTTATGTCAATTTACTATTAATGGAAGACAAAGCAAAAGAAACCAGACAGAACAGAGAAACCTTAACACACAAGACTGACAAGCAGAACAAGGAGGAGGGGAAGTAAACATGTCATTTGCAAGGTTTTTAATGCTAAGTGAGCTATGATGTTTAACAGTTAACCATTTCATGCTTAGCTTCAGGTAATGATTTCACAGGACTAAAAACTCTTTGAGTTAAAATGGCCTTGAAAGCCATCTGGCACCTTTTATTTTAAAGTCTAAGAAACTTGATTCCAGAAAAGGTAAGGGATTTAATTAAAGTCACTGAGCTGATAAGGTGCAGAGCCAAGACCAGGGTGCAGGTTAGATTTGAAGCATGGGGGCTCTTTTTACTCACCATATATTTCTGTTTCTGTTATGATGTAATTTCTTTGTGTTATGATTCCTACTCATCTTGTGTGAAAATTATAGGATAGAACATGGAGCACTGACTGCTTCAAAATTGGGAAAGTAGAACGACAAAGCTACATCTGCTTATTTAACTTATATGCAGAGCGCAGGCATGCTCAGTCGCTCAGTCCTGTGCGACTTTTTGTGATCCCATGGGTTGTAGCCCACCATGCTCCTCCGTCCATGAGACCCTCCAGGCAAGACTACTGGAGCTGGTTGACATTTCCTCCTCCAGGGAACACTCCTGACCCAGGGATCGAACCAAAGCCTCCTGTCTCCTGCATTGTCATCCTGATTCTTTCCCACTGAGCCATCTGGGAAGCCCTGTAGGCAGAGTACATCATGTGAAAGGCTGAGCTGGATGAATCACAAGCTGGAATCAAGATTGCCAGGAGAAATATCAACAGCCTCAAATATGCAGATGATACCACTCTAATGAAAGAAAAGTGAAGAGGAACTAAAGAGCCTCTTGATGAGGGTGAAAGAGGAGAGTGAAAAAACTGGCTTAAAACTCAACATTCAAAAAACTAAGATCAGGGCATCCAGTCCCATCACTTCATGGCAAATAAATGAGGTAAAAGTGGAAGCAGTAACAGATTTTATTTTCTTGGGCTCCAAAATCACTGTGGACAGTGACCGCAGCCATAAACTTAAAAGACACTTGCTCCTTGGAAGGAAAGCTATGACAAACCTAGACAGTATATTAAAAAGCAGAGACATCACTTTGCCCACAAAGGTCTGTATAATCAAAGCAAGGAGGAAATGTCAACCAGCTCCAGTAGTCTTGCCTGGAGAGTCTCATGGACAGAGGAGCATGGTGGGCTACAATCCATGGGATCACAAAGAGTCGCACAGGACTGAGTGACTGAGCATGCCTGTGCTCTGCATATAAGTTAAATAAGCAGATATAGCTTTGTCGTTCTACTTTCCCAATTTTGAAGCAGTCAGTGTCATGTACGGATATGGCAGTTGGACCATAAAGAAGGCTGAATGTCAAAGAATTGATGCTCTTTAAATGTGGAACTGGAGAAGACTCTCGAGAGTCCCTTGGACAGCAAGGAGATCAAACCTAAAGGAAATCAACCCTGAATATTCACTGGAAGGACTGATGCTGAAGTTGAAGCTCCAGTACTTTGGCCACCTGATGTGAAGAGCTGACTCACTGGAAAAGACAGATGCTGGGAAAGATTAAAGGCAAAAGGACAAGGGGGAGGCAGAGGATGAGATGATTAGATAGCATCACCAATTCAATGGCAGTTACAGAAGTACAAGATAAACTGGTATGCCCTGTTGTTTAAGGATCTCCAGGACACACTGTAGGGTTAAAAAAAAATTATTAGTTTTTGTGTATGTGGTATGATGCTATTTGCAGACAGAAAGGAGAGCAAGCATAAAACAATTAACAAAATTGTGTGGGTAGATAATTCAGCAACTAGAGTGATTGTGAAGAAACCTCATATGGAAATGTACAAAGGAAATGGTCAGCACCAATTCCTAGGCTTTTGATCCCCTCAGGCAGGTGAAGGATATAAAAAGAGGTCAGAGTGATGAGAAGATAATTCATAAGATTTCTTTGGGTGAGATTTCCATGGGAGGGGAGAATCCTTGTTACTTTCTACTCAGGGCCAAGGAAAGGGGTTCCAGTGGAAAGCCTAGTGCGTGGTTTCTAATGTTGAGGATGGGGGACTGAATGGGTGGGGTTTGAGTTCCACTAAGAAGATCTAATGGGTGGACTATGGCTGATAAGTGCTCTGTGGGAGCTGAAGAGTGCTAAGGCCTTGAGAAACCCCCCTCTGTCAACAGGAGGGAGTAAAGGATGGATGAGGGCATCTTGGTGCCAGGACAGCCATGTAGGAAAGAGACTCTTTGAGTCCTGTCCACATATGGGGTGAGGGTCCCAGTTGCAGGAGTCTATGTTAGTTGGACTGCTGAGAACCTCAGTTGGAGCAGGCAGCTCAGGAGAGCAAACACATCGCATGCCCCAGAAAGGGAGTACTTCCAAAGCTGGGAATGTCTGAACCAAGGTGTACTCCTTTCTCAGGGCTGCTGTAACAAAGGACCACAAACCTACAAAGTCCTGAGTTGTACAGTGAGCCAACAGTGATAGAGAATCGTGAGAACCCAAAGGTAAGTCCAGAAGCCATAACAAAGAGCCAGAGAACCTGCAGGCTATGGAAATGAAAGCAAAAATGAATTCATGGAAAAGATGGACGTTTCTAGGCTAACATCTGGGACAGTGGTACCACCCACGTCTTTATTTAGTTTGCCCAGATGGGGCAAGTATGGTTGGGCAGTCAGGATCTGAGACCAGTCCATTTCAGTACATGGTTTAGTACAGAATGCCAAACAAACGCACTCTGTATTTCCTTGGGTCATTGCTACCGTGGAACTGTTAAAGAGCATTCATTGGTCTGCCCTCCCCCACCCCTTACTACCATCTCTAGGAATAAGCAGAGCTGGGGGTAAAAGTCAGAGCCTTTACCTTTCCTACGAGCTGAGGAATGAACGCAGCCATCTCCTCCTGCCCACACGATGAGCTATTCCTGATGGGGAAACTGTGACCTCTTCCCTATGGATTTGTGCACCAGGAGAAGGATTTACTTTATTTCGTTAAGAGTTTGGAAGAAATGCTCCTAATTATATACCGTGCGGTTATACAATGTTCCTGTTTCCTCAGTTTCATCTGCATCACAGTTACCGCTGAAAGAATAAAATCAGATTGAAAGATGTACCAACATGGCTTTCTACAGAAAAAAACCTTCAGCGTATTTGAAGAGGCAGAGGCGTCACTTATTTAAACGTAAAGCTATTTTTAATATAATTTTATTTTTTGTTATAGATGGCAGCCAGATAAGCCTAAGAGCCTTTTAACATGGTGTTTTTTTTTTTTCTCCATGAAAGAAAGTGTTTTCCCATGAAAGAAAGTGAAAGTCACTCAGTCATGTTTGACTCTTTGCGACCCCATGGACTGATAGTCCATGGAATTCTCCAGGCCAGAATACTGGAGTGGGTAGTCTTTCTCTTCTCCAGAGGATCTTCCCAACCCAGGGATCGAACCCAGGTGTTACACATTGCAGGCGGATTCTTACCAGCTCAGCCACAAGGCTATTAATAAACAGAAAATGTATTTTGCGAAAGTGACAGCAGAGGGCGCTCTTCTCACAGATTCGTTTCTACCAGAACTTCTCAAAGGAAAACAGTTGTTAAAATACTGTTGGGTATGTTAACAATCTTATGACTTCTCCTAAATATATACATCTATTTTATATATTTATTTATACTAGTGTGCATAACGGAGAAGGCAATGGCAACCCACTCCAGTACTTATGCCTGGAGAATCCCATGGACGGAGGAGCCTGCTAGGCTGCAGGCCATGGGGTCGCTAAGAGTCGGACACGACTTTCACTTTTCACTTTCGTGCATTGGAGAAGGAAATGGCAACCCACTCCAGTGTTCTTACCTGGAGAATCCCAGGGACGGAGGAGCCTCGTGGGCTGCCGTCTATGGGGTCGCACAGAGTCGGACACGACTGACATGACTTAGCAGCAGCAGCAGCAGCAGCAGTGTGTATAAATAAATATAAATAGTATGTATAAATATATTTTATATATTTAAATTTATATACAGCCATGTTATATATTTAATTCATATAAATATATATGTACATATATCAATTTATATGTTCAAATTATATATATTTACATAAACTTGTAAATATACACAAATATATATACATTTATTACTTTTATGGTTTCTCTCCTATCCATTAACACTGAAACCTGAAACCTCATATGATCACGTTCCTGTGAATAATCACACTTTTTTCTCCTTAAGCATGTCAACTTCCTGTGTCGTCACAGAAACTTTCAGTCTTGAGCTCAAATTGCCTTCTATTCTCCAGTTTATGTGTTTTCTCCTGTCCTCCAGACAGGCCCCCAAGTCATTTTTGGAGTATGTCCAGAAGAGGAGGTAGAAGATTTACCTCCTCTTGTACAGGCTTTGGTCACACTCTCTGCTGTGGTCAGGCTGCAGACTCCTCCAACACTCCTTCCCCTTCTCTTTTCTCTGTCTCTCCTCCTCTCCGGTGTCTTTACTTCTCCACGCCTTTCTGTCATTCTCCTCCCCCTCCCAAAGTCATCACTAACTAAGCTTCCCAGCAGTGATCCCTGCCTACTTGTATATATACACTTGCATCAGGCAGGGCTGGTCTGTGTAACAGTTAGAATACTGTGGGAATGGCATCTTGTGACTTGCAAAGTTAAGGTCATAAAAGACACATGGCTTCTAACCATGATCTGTCTTGGATCACTGAGCCAGCTGCCACGTTGTGACAAGGCTCAAGCAGTCCTAGGGAGGGTCCATGTTTCAAAGAACAGAGCTGGCCTGCCAACAGCCAGCAGTGCCTTTTCAACCATGAGAGGGAGCCACTTGGGAAGCAAGTCCTCCAGCTCCAATACAGCCTTCAGATGACTGCGACCTTATCCCTTCTCGGCCTTTTGGCTAAGATCAAGTGTAGATGACTGCAACCCTGGTGATCCTCTTGACTACAGCCTCAAAAGAAACCCTGAGCCAGAACCACCCAACTAAGTCACTTCTGAATTCCTGAACCACAGGAACTGTGAGATACTACAGTTTATTGTTTTAAGACATGAGGTTTGGGGTAATTTTTTATGCAGAAACTATGCCTGATGACATATTTAACCAGGCTGTGTGTGGTTCCATATCCTTGTGGTTAAAGTTCTCCAATGGCTCAACATTAATTTCAGGATATAATCAGATGCCGTGACCTGGCAGGAGGTCTTTCATGATCTGGCTCCTGCATGCCTCCTGGCTTCACTCAGCTCATCCTCTTTCCTTCCCCATATCTCCAGTGACACTGAAAAACCTTTTATTTCCCTAAATGTGGATAGATAAAATTGACAGAAAAAATATGCAATGCCCAGTTAAATACGAAATTTATATAAACAATGAATGATTGTTACTGTTGCACAATATTTGGGACCTACTGATACTAAAAATACTACATGGTATATATCTATTCCAAAAAGTTCTTTTTTGTTTATCTGAAATTCAAATTAAATGGGGCATTCTGTATTCTTGGTTGCTGAATCTGTCAACTCTACAGATGTGAAATGACCTCTCTCAGTTCCTGTTCCTAGCCCCTTCCTGCCTGGATCACTGTATATTCTCTTGCTGACTTACTCTTCTGTAAGACTTAGCTGCTGCTAAGTCGCTTCAGTCGTGTCCAACTCTGTGCGACCCCGTAGACGGCAGCCCACCAGGCTCTCCGTCCCTGGGATTCTCCAGGCAAGAACACTGGAGTGGGTTGCCATTGCCTTCTCCAATGCATGAAAGTGAAAAGTGAAAGTTGCTCAGTCGTGTCCGACTCCCAGCGACCCCATGGACTGCAGCCCACCAGGCTCTCCGTCCATGGGATTCTCCAGGCAAGAGTACTAGAGTGGGGTGCCAAGACTTAGCTGACACCACCCTAATAGCAGAAAGTGAAGAGGAACTAAAGAACTTCTTGATGAAGGTGAAAAAGGAAAGTGAAAAAACTGCTTTAAAACTCAACATTCAAAAAACTAAGATTATGGCATTCAGTCCCATCACTTCATGGTATATAGATGGGGAAACGATGCAAACAGTGACAGACTTTATTTTCATGGGCTCCAAAATCACTGCGACAGTGACTGCAGCCATGAAATCAAGACATTTGCTCCTTGGAATAAAAGTTATGACAAACCTAGACAACATATTTAAAAAGCAGAGACATCACTTGGCCAACAACGGTTCACATAGCCAAAGCTATAGTTTTTCCAGTAGTCATGTGAGAGTTGGACCATAAAGAAAGGCTGAGCACCTAAGAACTGATGTTTTCAAATTGTGGTGTTGGAGAAGACTCTTGAGAGTCCCTTGAACATGAAGGAGATCAAACCAGTCAACCTTAAAAGAAATCAACACTGAATATTCATTGGCAGGATGGATGCTGAAGCTGAAGCTCCAATATTTTGGCTACCTGATGCAAAGAGCTGACTCACTGGAAAGGACCCTGATTCTGGGAAAGATTGAGGGCAGGAGGAGAAGAGGGCAATAGAGGATGGAATCATCAACTCAATGGACATGAGTATGAGCAAACTCCAGGAGATAGTGAAGGACAGGGAGGCCTGGCATGCTTTAGTCCATGGGGTCGCAAAGAGTCAGAAATGACTGAGTGATTGAACAACAAAGACTTAGCCCAGACAGAAACGTGTCTAGGAAACCTCTGCTGATTGAAGCCACCACACGCACACCTAGGACGGGTTAGATGCATCTGCTGCGGGCTCCCATTCCACCCTGTCACGCTCTTGCCCACTATGCATGTTAGTTCAGTTCAGTTGCTCAGTCGTGTCCGACTCTCTGCGACCCCATGAACTGCAGCACGCCAGGCCTCCCTGTCCATCACCAACTCCCGGAGTCCACCAAAACCCATGTCCATTGTGTCAGTGATGCCATCCAGCCATCTCATCTTCTGTCGTCCTTTTGTCCTCCTGCCCTCAATCTTTCCCAGCATCAGGGTTTTTTCAAATGAGTCAGCTCTCTGCATGAGGTGGCCAAAGTATTGGAGTTTCAGCTTCAACATCAGTCCCTCCAATGAACACCCAGGACTGATCTCCTTTAGGATGGACTGGTTGGATCTCCTTGCAGTCAGAGGCACTCTCAAGAGTCTTCTCCAACACCATAGTTCACAAGCATCAATTCTTTGGCGCTCAGCTTTCTTTATAGTCCAACTCTCACATCCATACATGACCACTGGAAAAACCATAGCCTTTACTAGACAGACTTTTGTTGGCAAAGTAATATCTCTGCTTTTTAATATGCTGTCTAGGTTGGACACAACTTTCCTTCCAAGGAGTAAGCGTCTTTTAATTTCATGGCTGCAGTCACCATCTGCAGTGATTTTGGAGCCCAGAAAAATAAAGTCTGACACTGTTTCCCCATCTATTTCCCATGAAGTGATGGGACCGGATGCCATGATCTTCGTTTTCTGAACGTTGAGCTTTAAGCCAAC
>NW_011489342.1:2907501-2911715 GCF_000754665.1 Bison bison bison | reverse complement strand
TTTTCACTCTCTTCTTTCACTTTCATCAAGAGGCTCTTTAGTTCCTCTTCACTTTCTGCCATAAGGGTGGTGTCCTCTGCATATCTGAGGTTATTGATATTTTTCCCGGCAATCTTGATTCCAGCTTGTGCTTCCTCCAGCCCAGCGTTTCTCATGATGTACTCTGCATAGAAGTTAAATAAGCAGGGTGACAATATACAGCCTTAACATACTCCTTGTCCTATTTGGAACCAGTCTGTTGTTCCATGTCCAGTTAATTAATGATTAATTTGTCCATCTCCATACTAGACGGTAGTTTCAGGCACTGTGTTCTTCATCATTGTAGCCTTAGGGCCAAAAACATGGTATGAACATAGCTTAAAAAACTACTGAATGAAAAAAAAAAAATTACTGAATGCTAATTGCAAGCTAATCATTGTTCTAGGATATTTGCATATATGACCTCACTGAATCTTCACATCAACCTGAAAGAAGTGCTATTAATACCCATTTTGCTTTTACTGAAGAAACTGAGGCATGACATTATACAACGTCACTCAGCAATGGCAGTTGTTTTGAATTTTAAATTTTAAACTTGTGTTCAAAGGCTTGAGTGGAAAATGAGTTCCTGCAGAAAGGATTTTGATTTCTGGTTCCAGGCACATTAGAGCATCATAGTCTGAGACCACAGGAAGTTCGCTTCTTACTTGGTGGTTTCTCAGATGATGAAGGTAGCAGGCTAGTATGAAATACAATGTGGCTCTTCACATAAAGAACATGACTCAAGACAGAAATACTCCTGTCATCTCCCTTTTCTTTAATGGGTTTTTTCTAGTTTCCCCTCTTATCTAGAAGTGTAGACATTTGCGAATCCAAGCTCGCTGCAGGTGTCTCTGTCCCAACTCGTGCAACTTTTAAGCCTCCCATTGTTGGGTTCTGGTTTTGGAAAATGTTCCCAGTTCAGATGTGGCTTCAGCACTTGCTTAGTGGTCTGGTTTCCTCCTTTTTCTTTTTGCCCATAGGGATTTCCCTAATAATGCCTAGCTGTGCATTTTAAATTACACATTTTATCTAGAACTTCCATGTGTTTTATGAAGAAAAGATTCTTCAGGGTGTCTGGCTCACCATGTTACTGGAAAAATGCATTCCCAAACTTCATTCTCTATTCACTCTTAATCCACACCACGTATCAATCAGCACATTCTGAGCTCATGAAATAAATATACCCATGAAGAATCAGTGTTTGAATCAGTGTTTCTTGATGATGAAACCCTTATTTCAAATAATACCTATCTGGGACTTCTCTGGTGGTCCAATGATTAACACTTTGAGCTCCCAGTGCAGGGAGCTGGGGTTCGATCCCTGATGAGGGAGCTCGATCTTGCATGCCACAGCTAATGATCTCACATGCCGCAACAAAGATCGAAGAGCCCACATGCCTCCACTAAGACCCAGAGCAGCCAAATAAATAAGTAAGTAAATGTTAAATAATAATAATAATACTTGCCCTTTACAACTAGTAAGTCCTGGGGCACTCTTCAAGAAAAAGTGGTCTAGGACTTCTCTGGCGGTCCAGTGGTTGAGTCCACCTGCCAATGCAGGGGACACAGGTTCAGTCCCTGGTCTGGGAAGATCCCACATGTCATGATGCAACTAAGCCCATGCACTACAACTGCTGAAGCCCAAGTGCCCGAGAGCCTGTGTTCCACAAGAGAAGCCACCACAGTGAGAAGCGCTGCAACCAGAGAGTAGTCCCTGCTCTCGCAACAACAGAAAGTCTATAAACAGCAACAGTGACTCAGCACAGCCAAAAATAAAAATAATAAATAAATATTGTAAAAAAGAAAGAGTGTCTAATGATTTGAATAGTGATGGTAATTGAGAGAGTCTGCCTGCTTAGTAGACAGAACCCTTCTTAATACACTTAGAGAATGGCCAGAAAAACTTGGTAAACTAATTGTTTTTGTGTTCTTAAGGAATTTTGTTTGCTTGTTTGTTTGTTTGGGGTCCTCTATGGAATCCAGAAACTGTACGTTTGCATGCCTTTTTGCCAACACACAGAGCTAATGTTATCTCTCTTCACACAGGGAAGGAAAAAGTACTTTCCATTCCAGCTCTTGTTTTCAAGCCCAAAAGTTTCCATGGTATTATTCTGGGTATTGAAACTTTCCAAACCCAGTGTCATGCTGTTAATTTGGTGGAACAGTTGTATAAAATCTGTTCTGCCATTTTAAAATAAGGGAACTTATTATATTTATTTTTAGACCACAAAATGTCTATTTTTCTGACAGCTCAAGAACAACCAACATTGAAAAGAGCTTCATATAGAGCTACTCCTGATTAAGGGACAGAAGTTAAGCTAGTTCTCAAAAAAGTATAAAAAAACAGAACATAATCCTACATGATGTTCAATTGAGTCACAGTGAACTAAATGGGCCTGTCATAAAATTCTTTCACCCTGGAATAGTTGGTCCATGGAAGTTTTTAGAACAAGAATCTTTCAAATTGTGGAGTTGCATAGTTAGGGAAATCAATGATGTGAATATTTTCAGGGTCTTGGGGAGCAGGACATAGTTATGCAAATTATAATAATGCAATGTTAAAATTAAAATTTATATAGAAAAACTAGGAAAAAAATCAGATTCCTCTAGGGGTTTTGTAAGAAATGTATCAGTTTAAAAAATTTTACCAGAGTTATTTCTCCACCATGACCCACCCATCTTGGGTTGCCCCACGGGCATGGCTTAGTTTCATTGAGTTAGACAAGGTTGTGGTCCTAGTGTGATTAGACTGACTAATTTTCTGTAAGTATGGTTTCTGTGTGTCTGCCCTCTGATGCCCTCTTGCAACACCTACCGTCTTACTTGGGTTTCTCTTACCTTGGGCGTGGGGTATCTCTTCACAGCTGCTCCAGCAAAGCGCAGCCATTGCTCCTTACCTTGGACGAGGGGTATCTCCTCACCACCGCCCTTCCGGACCTTCAATGTGGGATAGCTCCTCTAGGCCCTCCTGCGCCCGTGCAGCCACGGTTCCTTGGACGTGGGGTTGGTCCTCCCTGCCACCGCCCCTGGCCTTGGGCATTGGGTAGCTTCTCCCACCCTCCGCCCCTGGCCTCGGGCTTAGGGGCATGGGGTATCTCCTCCCGCCGCTGCCCCTGACCTTGGACACGGGGTAACTCCTCTCCTCGCTGCCCCTGACGTCAGACGCTGGGTATCTCCTCTCGGCCGCCCCGCATGACCTCGGACGCAGGGTAGCTTCTCTCGGAGGTTCCTGCGCCGTCGCAGTCGGGCACTCTCCGCCGCTGCCCCTGACTTCGGACATGGGGTAACTCCTCTTGGCCGCTGCCCTTCGGGCATGGGGTCCTCCCGGCTTCTGCCCCTGACTTCGGATGTGGGGTAGCTCCTCTCAGACACGCTTAGCGCACGGGTTGCAGCTGCCTGTGCTTAGCGCACAGGTCACAGAGATCTGACAGAATGTGGTCCACTGGAGAAGGGAATGGCAAACCACTTCAGTATTCTTGCCTTGAGAACCCCATGAACAGTAGGAAAAGGCAAAATGATAGGATACTGAAAGAGAAACTCCCCAGGTCAGTAGGTGCCCAATATGCTACTGGAGATCAGTAGAGAAATAACTCCAGAAAGAATGAAGGGATGGAGCCAAAGCAAAAACAATACCCAGTTGTGGATGTGACTGGTGATAGAAGCAAGGTCCGATGCTGTAAAGAGCAATATTGCATAGGAACCTGGAATGTTAGGTCCATGAATCAAGGCAAATTGGAAGTGGTCAAACAGGAGATGGCAAGAGTGAACATCGACATTCTAGGAATCAGCGGACTAAAATGGACTGGATGGGTGAATTTAACTCAGATGACCGTTATATCTACTACTGCAGGCAAGAATCCCTCAGAAGAAATGGAGTAGCCATCATGGTCAACAAAAGAGTCCGAAATGCAGTACTTGGATGCAATCTCAAAAATGACAGAATGATCTCTGTTCGTTTCCAAGGCAAACCATTCAATATCACAGTAATCCAAGTCTATGCCCCAACCAGTAATGCTGAAGAAGCTGAAGGTGAATGGTTCTATAAAGACCTACAAGACCTTTTAGAACTAACACCCAAAAAAGATGTCCTTTTCATTATAGGGGACTGGAATGCAAAAGTAGGAAGTCAAGAAACACTTGGAGTAACAGGCAAATTTGGCCTTGGAATACGGAATGAAGCAGGGCAAAGACTGT
>NW_011489342.1:2905913-2906245 GCF_000754665.1 Bison bison bison | reverse complement strand
AGCAATGCCAAAGAATGCTCAAACTACCACACAGTTGCACTCATCTCACATGCTAGTAAAGTAGTGCTCAAAATTCTCCAAGCCAGGCTTCAGCAATATGTGAACCGTGAACTTCCTGATGTTCAAGCTGGTTTTAGAAAAGGCAGAGGAACCAGAGATCAAATTGCCAACATCTGCTGGGTCATCAAAAAAGCAAGAGAGTTCCAGAAAAACATCTATTTCTGCTTTATTGACTATGCCAAAGCCTTTGATTGTGTAGATCACAATCAACTGTGGAAAATTCTGAAAGAGATGGGGATACCAGACCACCTGATCTGCCTCTTGAGAAATTT
>NW_011489342.1:2901035-2905335 GCF_000754665.1 Bison bison bison | reverse complement strand
TGAGAGTCCCTTGGACTGCAAGGAGATCCAACCAGTCCATTCTGAAGGAGATCAGCCCTGGGATTTCTTTGGAAGGAATGATGCTAAAGCTGAAACTCCAGTACTTTGGCCACCTCATGCGAAGAGTTGACTCATTGGGAAAGACTCTGATGCTGGGAGGGATTGGGGGCAAGAGGAGAAGCGGATGACAGAGGATGAGATGGTTGGATGGCATCACTGACTCGATGGACATGAGTCTGAGTGAACTCTGGGAGTTGGTGTTGGACAGGGAGGCCTGGCGTGCTGCGATTCACGGGGTCGAAAAGAGTCGGACACGACTGAGCGACTGATCTGATCTGATCTGAAAGTTTATTTACAACGTTGTGTTAGTTTCAGGTGTACAATGAATGATTCAGTCATACATATACATACATTCATTCTTTCTCAAATTCTTTTCTCATATAGGTTTTCACAGAATATTGAATATAGGACCCTGTGATATTCAGTAGGTTCTTGTTCATTATCTGTCTTACATATAGTAGTGTGTATAATCTAGGGAATGTTTTTATTGTTTGGCTGGTTATAGTAAAAATTTATCAGAAGACTGGGGTAAAGAATTGAATCTCTTCTAGCTCTAAGATTTGCTATAAATTTTCTTCCCTGAATTTAGGACTATATATTTACCTGACAGGCTTCTAAAACAGATAATCCAGAACAAAGAATGGCTGTCTTATTGGCAGTATCTCCCTATGGTTACTATAAGATGCTTCCTCATGCACTTGGGAAGAAAATCTGGGTAAAATGGTTAACACTTTGTCCATGTTCTTTCCAGGGAATTCTTGACATTGGAACCAGAGGCTGAGGATGTGGCTGCTGCCATCAAGGCTTGGGTCATTGTGAAGGGTCATATGTAACTCCCAAGGGCCTGCCCACCTCAGAGAGAAAGTGAAACCAGTCTTGGGGTCACGCAGTGCTAACCTGAGTCTGGTTCAGGTGACCCTCTTGATCAGTTTAGCACTGACATCATCTGCCCAGGGGGCAAGAGCACAGCTGCGTAGGGCCAAGATAAGCAGCTGTATTACTGCTACATGGAATCTGCTCCTATGCCAACATTTGAGACAGTAGAATATTGATAAAATCTCTCGTGTCCAGTTCAAGCCAAGGATGGCATACACAAAGGCCATTGTCCGTGACGCCCACAGAAGGCTTCTCTGCATTCTTTACCTATGGGACGGGAGTAAAACAATTCACACCTCTGGTTCCACCATCTTCCTGCTCAGACATGTTCATTTGTAACCCTATTCTGGGTTGATCCAGACCATCTAAACTTTCCCCCCAATAAGAATTGCACGGAAAGGTCATTCTGCAACCAGGCTACCTTCTTGGATCAGGGAGGGTCACCACAGAGAAGAGGGCACTTGCTACTCAGGCTTTACGTCAGAGGTATGTCCACATCCCAGAGGAAGAAAGTGATAGAAGCACAACAAACTCAGCAACAAAAAAAGCGTGAGACTGGCCTGCCCTGTGGCAATGGTACGGAGATGATCTCACAGGAGCGTAAAATTTACATCCATGAAGCTCTTTCCAAACTATATAACCCCACCTGCCCAGTCCCCTACAGGGGTCCAGGCAGGCATGAAGAGGGAGGAAAGTGATTAGGTATAGAGATTCTGGGCTTCGCTGGTGGCTCAGACAGTAAAGACTCTGCCTGAAATGCAGGAGACCTGGGTTCATTCCCTGGCTTGGGAATATCCCTTGGAGAAGGGAATGGCTACCCACTCCAGTATTCCTGCCTGGAGAACTCCATGGACAGAGGAGCCTGGCGGGCTACAGTCCATAGAGACTCCAGGGTTCGAACATGTTCGGTAGCTTCTTCACCCCTGCATGGCTCCCTATACCCAGGTCCTATGAAGTTTATCCACCACTTGTGGGCTGATCCAGATGTGCAATCTATTATGCCACATTCATCTCAATCTCCTATGTTGGAGTTTATATTGGATCCTGACCACCAGGGACATATTCTCATAATAGGAGCTTCCTGGTCTCCTCTCCCAGGTTAAAAGCATGTTGTCCATTAAGGCCTTAACCACTACCTGTGTCACATACTAGAAAATGTCACTCATATAGCTGGATTTGAGGCCCTGGGAACATCATGGTTTTTCCATGTGTCAAGTAAATTTTTCAGCGTATACCAAGCTCAGATGGTAAAGTATCGCCCTGCAATGCAGGAGACCTGGCTTTGATCCCTGGGTCAGAAAGATCCCCTGGAGAAGAGAATGGCAACCTACTCCAGTATTCTTGTCTGGAGAATTCCATGGACAGAAGAGCCTGGCAGGCTACAGTCCATGGCGTCGCAAAGAGTCAGACATGACTGAGTGACTTTCATTAACACTAATACCATTCTTCACAGTAGTTTTGTGACATTTAGGGTTTGAGCATGGATTTAACAGGCCACCATGTATATGAGAAGCACTTGGGTTTGGTAAATTTTTTATCCAAGTATTTTATTTAGGATGTGGTCTCTTCTTAAGGACATGTACACAGATGAAGCTCAGAGCTGAGTTGTTGAACTTGTTATCAGAGACATCCCTTATGTTTGGACCCCTTAATACTTCAGTCCTGAATGACCTAACAGGTTGATTATATAGCAAGTCATCTAAGAAAAATTCATGAGCCCATGTGGAGGTTGATTTCAGTCAATCTCAAGACAGAGAATTCTATGGTTAGGGGCACCACTTGGAATTCTACCTGTTTTCTAAATTAGCCAATGCACTACTCCAATGCAATGCATGAGACCTGGGTTCAATCCCTGGGTTGGGAAGATCCTCTGGAGAAGGGAATGGCAACCCACTCCAGTATTCTTGCCTGGAGAATTCCATAGACAGAGGAGCCTGGCGGGCTACAGTCCATGGGGTCACAAAGAGTCAGACACGACTGAGTGACTAACAACGTGACTGCATAACATACTCCATGGAATTTGTCCACCTTGGAGGCAAGTTATACTATTGGTGAAAAAGACTTTCTTGTCAGGAGATGAATCTTGCATTTGAGACTTACTAAACCAGGAAGTCAAGCCACAGGTGGGACTTTCAAAATACCTATTGGATGAAAAACCACTTGCTCATAAATTTGGATGAGAACTTGAGAACCAGATTTGACCTTCAACTGGATAGACGATATCTATATCATAGGGGCTTCCCTGTAGCTCAGATGGTAAAGAATCTGCCTGCAACACAGGAGACCTGAGTTTGATCTCTGGGTCGGGAAGATTCAGTGGAGAAGGAAGTGGCTACCCACTCCAGTATTCTCACCTGGAGAATTCCATGGACAAAAGAGTCTAGCAGGCTACAGTCCATGGGGTCACAAAGAATCGGATACAACTGAGTGGCTAACGCTCTCACTATCTATATCATAATAGAATTTTCTTGGCATTTTACCACCTCATGGGTGTTTGGCTTGGAGAGAATGAGGTGGGATGTCAGGTCAGGAAATTGTATTTTTTTTCCTTTAGTGAGACCCTCTGTCCCTACCAAAGCTCAGAAACAGGGGTGAAGCTTTCAGCAGTGGGAAGGCTCAATGTGCAAGTGTTTAAAGACCATAAAATGCTCCCAGAATCTTATTGCCAAACATTCCTATTATCTGTGAGATCCGTCACAGACACATGAACCTCTTGGGTCTGAAGGGGATAAAGGGCTTAAGTGCAGAGACTGTTTCACTGCCACCTGTATAGCTTCCAGGGTTTCATGAGGCAGAGAGCACACTTCCATCTGCCTCCCTGTCTGTGTGTGATGTGCTGTGTACAAAAAGGCAAGCCAGGTGTTAAGTCTCTGTTTTTGCATCTTACAGCTGTGAGGTTAGCAATGCATCCCTGACAGTTGTGGAATCTCTCTTCCAGCTGGCCCAAGTATCCCTCAAGAGAGACACCCAGGAGGGGCAGTCTTGGATTCTCTTCCGATTCAGAGCCCAGCAGTCCGTGGGCGCCTTTGTCTGGTCAGCATGCAGCACAGTGAAAGCAACTTTCTTGGTGGAACTATGACCATGATATAAATTTAACAGACCACTTGAATCCCAGTGAGCTATTCATATCATGCTAAGAATATAGATCCTATTTCTAGGGAGCTCAGATAGCCTTACAACAGAGTGATAAAGATATACTATGTGCCCTGTTCAGCAAAAGAAACTGTGCTTGGTCTGCTTCCTAGAGAAACTTGAAGAGGTAATAGCGTTTTCTAGAGCCACACACCAGGAGAAGACAGCAGCTCCCATCAGTTCAACAACTGTTGTGACCACATCTTTATTTAGTCTTTGTGACCCACTGTCA
>NW_011489342.1:2886133-2900420 GCF_000754665.1 Bison bison bison | reverse complement strand
GAAGCCCAGAAGTGGAAGAGGAGACAGATCTGATATCCCATGCTGAATTGTCCAAGCAGTGTGATAGAGTGAAACAGACCAAGGATTTTTGACCTTGTCAAAATCCTACCTTCAAGTCCTGACTTAGATTTTATGAGCTCTGTACTCGATGAGCACACATTTATTTCCATCTTTATAGACTGTGGAAAGTCGCTCAGTCATGTCTGACTCTTTGCAACCCCAATGGACTGTAGCCCACCAGGCTCCTCTGTCCATGGGATTCTCCAGGCAAGAATACTGGAGTGGGTAGCCATTCTCTACTCCAAGGGATCTTCCAAACCCAGGGATCAAACCTGGGTCTTCCGCATGGCAGGCAGATTCTTTACCATCTGAGCCACCACAGAAGCCCATAACTTTTAGGTACCCCTATGTCAAAGGAGTAAAAATAGGTCATCTTGACATTGGCAGAGTCCTCATCTTCATCCAGAGCCAGGACTTGCTTTGAGCCGTGGAGTTCGGTCATGGACTTTCCTGTTTATCCTGCAGGCCACCTGTTCAGGGTACATCCCACCCGAGCCCGTGCCCATGGCCAGGAAGGAGGAGGAAGAAGGGAAACTGTGCCTGGGACAGTGAGCTGGAGAGGGGAGGTGGGGTGATGTGTAGAACAGATGCAAGGGCTGGTTATTATTAGTGCCCATGGTAAATGGGAGAGCGGCTTACACAGGGATGAAACCAGCTGTTTCTGTACTGGGGCAAGTTCCAAAGACACCTCTGCTGTCTTCCCAACCTGATCTGACTCTCTGAAACTGGGAAACCATGTCCCCTGCTTCCCCTGCTTCTCGTTTCTGTGCCCTCAGTGAACTTGCTGAAGCCAGGTACATCATCATAACAATAACAACAAATGGGACTTCCCTAGCTGTGCAGGGGTTGAGCTTTTGCCTTCCAATGCAGGAGGTGCAAGTTTAATCCCTGATCAGGGAGCTATGATCCCACATGCCCCAGGGCCAAAAAACCAAAACACAAAAAACCAGAAGCACTATTGTAACAAATTCTTAAAAAACAAAACAACTATCGTCACCAACTTTTCAGAAACAGTTCTCAGACTTTACATATGTAAACTCAGTTTTCCTTACAAGCCCTCTCTGATGGAGGTACTGTGGTTGGCACTGTTTTACAGATGGCGATCTTGAAGCTCGAAAAGTTTGTCATTGCCCAAAGTTCCCCCCTGGTGAGTGGCAGGATGGGATCTGAACCATCCCTAACCATTCTGCTGTACTGCTTCGTCTGTCAGTAGAATCTCCCCAGTCATTTTGGTTTCTGGCTTCTTCCAGGAATGGTTCTTGCTGTCTCATTGTGGCCCACATTACCAGCCCCTCTGCCACCTGCCTGAGGGTTCCCTTGGTCAGGGTTTCTCAACATTAAATATGGATATGGATCACTGGGGGATCTTGTTGACACAAAGATTCTGAGTCAGTAAATCAGGGGTCTATGATCCTGCCTTTCTAACAAGCTTCTGGGTGATACCAATGCTGTCAGTCCATGGGCCAAGTTTTGATGTGCAAACTCAAGGTAACACCTGATTCTGTATAACAGATACCAGCTCTGTTTCTCCCTCTGACAGTGGTGAACACTGCAGGACTGCCTCCAAAATAGGATCCCTCCTGGATCTCCCCAACATGCCTATGGAAATGTTCTCATTTGCAAAAAACCCACAATCTCAGTTGCTGTCCCATGCCGCCTTCTTCCACTGCTTATTCCCCGTTTCTCTGCCTCTCCCCAACCTCTCTCCCTTCTCCTTTCTGTGTCTCTTTTTGCTGACTTTTAACAGCTTTGTTGAATAACCTTCACTACCATTTTTGTTATTGGTCTTTTCACGAAAGAAATGAAGCTTCTGTTTCTTGCTACCCAGAGGTTCTGTAATTATAATAATAAAGTCCACACACAATTCTGAACCAGTCTGAAGGCTGCTCACTACTGTGGGATGTGTGTACAACACAAAAGAGGAAAAACGTGGGAAGAGAATTAGGGAAAAAGCTTGGAAGGACATTCTGTACTCTATATTTTATTTACAAGGGGGCTTGATTATTTATAATGAGCATTATTATTCTTCCTGTAATCACAAGAGAAAAGAAAGCATATTGCTGAAGTTGAGGGATATTAAGAGAATGCTGGGAGGCTTCCAGGGGTTCACAAATAGCGCAAACAGGACAACCAGGAGTTTAGAATTGCACCAAATGCTGCCACAGCCTCCAAGGGGACTGCCGGTGCCCAACAGACAATAAGCCACCTCAGGAGTGCTTCCTTCATCACCATCCAGCACTGTGACTCCTCTTTATGTTTTTTTTTATGGCCATGGAATCTTTTGATAGATGGAATCTGATGAGTGGGAGGCCTCTGTGTGCGTAATCACACAAGCAAATACCATCTTCTTAAAATTTCAGGCGTTCACAGTGTTCCCATAGACATGAGAAGGGGACACTAAATTAAAATTTACCCATCTGTTATCGACTACGTGCTGGGGTCACCCCTCAATTCATATGCTGAGGCCTTAACCCCCATTGCAATGGTATTTGGAAGTGGGGCCTTTGTGTACTTAGGTTCAGATGAGGTCATGGGGGTGGAGCCCCCATGATGGGACTGGTGCCCTTATAAGGGGATAAAGGGACCAGAGCTCCCTCCCGGCCCCCCATGTAAGGATACAACAGGCAGTCAGCTGTCTGCAGCAACAGAACCCAACCATACCAGCACCCTGATCATGGGATTTCAGCCTCCAGACTGGGGGAAGTAAATTGTTCTTTACTCATTCGATGGTATTGTGTGATAGCAGTGTGAGATGACTAAGACACCATCTAAAAGCAGGATGTTAAAAAAGATTAGGGATCATGAAATTATATAGAAATGAGAGACTTGTTTAGTGCAAGGGACATTTAATACAGAGTTAGCTATGGATTCACATGCCACCTCTGCCATCACTAGGACTGTAAATTTGGGCACCTTACTTAACCTCTCTGAAAGATGTATCACTCTGCCTTGGAACGCAGCAAGGGTTTCTAGAAGGAATGATTATTTCTCAGAACAAGAGAGATTTATGTGTCTGGGTCCCATTAAGAGAGTCCTTGCCCTTGCTTGCTCCCATGGCCTCTGGCCAGTTGATGAGAAGTGCTGTCTGCCTTACTGAACAGGGACTGGGGTATTCCACAACACCCCAGAAAAATACACTTGTCATAAGTGTATTGATGTCCTCTGGAGTATCAAGAAGCTGAAGAAAACCAAGCAACCAGAGTGGTTTGCTTATAAGCACTATTTGAAAGTCCTTGGTAAAACTGCAATCTAAGCGCAATTGTATTTCTACATTAAGGGATTAAATTTGAAGGTCAGGGCTTTAAAGAGCACAGTGATTGCTTGTTTACCTCCATTCCCCTCTGCTTCTGGTACTTTTGTGAACAAGTTCTGACCTCAAACTGTGGGTGGGAATGCAGGAAGGATGCTGTCTGTGCATTAGTGTGAGCCTTGAATTTTGCCCAGAGTGCTTCTGAAACTTTGCCAAGATGAAATAAATAGCACATAGCCTCCTTTCACATCTCAACTTGAAAATGACACTGTCAATTTTTAATTTAAAAATTTCAGGATGTTTTAAATCATTTGACAGGTATTACTAGAAAAAGAGGTTGTGACAACTAAATGAGAAAAGTTTATTTAGGCACATCATAGCTTAAAATATGAAAGCAAAATCAAGCTTCTAGAAGAAACTCTTCATGACCTTGGGATAAGCAAAGATTTCTTAAGCAGAACACAAAGAGGACTACTCACAAAAGAAAGAAACATTTCTCTTTGATATTACAACATTTCTGTCTATCAAAAGACACCATGAAGAGAGTTACAAGACAACCTATGAAGTGAGACAAGATATTTGCAATACATATATCATATATCTAAGGATCCCATGGTGATAAAAGACTTTTACAGATCAAGTTTTAAAAGACAAAACCAAAATTTTAAGTGATCAAAAGACTTGAGCAGGCACTTCACAGAGAAAGAAACCCAAATGGCCCATGTGTGCATAACAGGTATTGGACTTCCTTAGTCATCACACCAGAGAAGGCAATGACAACCCACCCCAGTACTCTTGCCTGGAAAATCCCATGGACGGAGGAGCCTGGTAGGCTGCAGTCCGTGGGGTTGCTGAGAGTCGGACATGACTGAGCAACTTCACTTTCACTTTTCACTTTCATGCATTGGAGAAGGAAATGGCAACCCACTCCAGTGTTCTTGCCTGGAGAATCCTTGGGACGGCGGAGCCTGGTAGGCTGCTGTCTATGGGGTCATACACAGTTGGACACGACTGAAGCGACTTAGCAGCAGCAGTAGCAGTCATCACACAAACAAAAGTTAAAAATCACAGTGGCAGGGACTGCCTTGGTGACTCAGTGGTGAAGAATCTAAATGCCAATGCAGGGGACGAGGGTTCCATCCCTGAGTCCAAGAAGATCCCACATGCCGAGGGGCAACTAAGCTCAAACGCCACAAGTACTGGAGACCACTTGCTCTATGGCCTGTGCTCCCCCACAAGAGAAGCCACCACAGCGAGAAGCCCGCACACCACAAGAAAGAGTAGCCCTGCTCCTTGCAGCTACAGGGAAAACCACACCCAGCAAGACCTAGCACAGCCAATAAACAAATAAATATCTTTTTTTAAAAACCACAGTGCCAGACACCTACTCTTCCATCAGAACAATTAAAATAAAAGACTGTGCCAAGGGTGGGAGAGGATATGGAACATCTGAACCCCTATATCCTCCTGGTGGGAATGTACATTGGTTCAAACATCTTCATGGGTGACCCTTATGAAGATGCTGAGTCCTGAGACAGAAGGAGACACCTAGTGGTAGAAGTAAAAATAAAGTGAACTCCCAACTGGGGAGGTACTGAGTCTTTCTTACACTTGATCCACATGAGGAAGCCTTTTGCTACTGGTTGGTGCCCTGCTGGAATCCAGTTGGCCTTTAAACAGTTCTCTCCTTGTTCACATTTCTTTCCTTCTTTGGGGTTTAGATCTCTAGGTCTGGGACCGTTTGTCTCATTCCACCATCACCACCACCACCACACCCAGTTCCAACAATTTTCTTTTTATTATTACTTTCAGGGGATAAATGAAGAAATAGCAAGCTAATAGATTTACTCCCTATCACTGCAAAATGCATGCCTAAGCAGCCCTTTCTCATGCTGCTAACAGTTTTATTTGTCATAAGATTCTCAGGCTTAGTATTAATATAGATTGAAATACCATCCTTCACTGCAATTATTCTTTACCGAGCATGAATGCATGTGATTATCATCTTATTTAGTAAATTATCCTTGATATTTCTTCACACCCACTTCTTGGTTATTCCGTGTGCTTCTGGTGCCTGACTCCTCCCACCCCTCCTGACACCCAGCCCTCCTGCTGTGGCCTTTACAATTGAACAATGCTCACAGCTCTGTGAATTTCTCATCCAGCCAGTGCTATCATTTGCCAAGAACAATTTGGGAATATTGGAACACAGCCTCCTTTTACAGTCTGTGCACATTTCTATGCTTGAAGTTAGAGATATAGTTTTATAAAGTGAATGTTTAACTCCAGCCTAATCTCAGTTTTCCTTAGACATACTGCGTAGTGCACTAAAGTTCATGCGAGTTATTTTCCTGGGTGGAACCTGATATTTGGGCCACTAAGTGCTTCCATGTGTTTAATCCAAGTGGCCAAAGGGAGGACAGATTTGCATGCAAGATCATTTCTAGGAAATTTATGCCTGAGGCACTCACTAATTTTTTTCAGTGTCATAAACCCTGCTGATCTCCAACAGTTGGAGCTTGCAGAACAAAATGGAAGTTTCTTTTGTTTTGTCTCTACATAGAATTACATGAGTGGGCTTTCCCTCTGTGGCAGACACAACTTACTCTCTACTCAATATTCCTTTCCCTCTTCCACTCCCCACTCCTTTCCTGAATGCAGAACCCTGATTTTGCTCCAGGAAATACCGAGCAAGTGGGTCTATTCCAGGGAGGGCAACCGCATCCCCTCAGCCCCGGCCTATGATTGGTCTAGAGATGGCCGTGTGACCCAATTCTGCCAATGAGATGTAAGGAAACACCTGGTAGGTGGAGCTTCTAGAGAAGTGGCTGCCTTCCTGATAAAACGGTTATAGGCTTGTTTCTCCTAGCTCTCTGCCCCTTTGCTTTTACTGTCTTCATCCCTCCTTTCTCCTGCCTATAACACAAAACGTCAGTAGAATGGCAGTAGCCACCTGTGGTCAAAAGAAAATGGCCAAGAGAAATGCAGACATCGGCCTTAATATTGTTGAACTGTTGAATCAGCATCAGGCAACAGCCCACCTCCAGCTTCTTTTTATCTGAGAAAAATAAACCTCTAACAGTTTAAGCCTCTCTAGTTTGTTTCTGTTACCTACAGCCAAAGGCACTCCTAGCCCAGACACACTTTTTTTTATCTTAGTGAGGTCAAGCAGAAGTAATATGTATTGAGTAGTTTCTACACACCAGGAGTTGGGTTGTTTTAAATGTGCTAGCTCATTAGCCCCTGGTTATAACCTCATGAAGTAGCTCTTAGCATCTCTGTCTACAGAACAGGACACTGAGTTCAAAGAGATTGAGGAAAAGGCAAACCTAAGACGAAACCCAGGCCTAACTCCAGTGTCCAAGCACTTGTCATCCCAACACTGCCAACTGTTGGAAAGAGCAGATGGAAGCCTGCCTGTTTTAGCTAAAATATGTGCCTTTTGGTAGTTTGAAGTAGGGGCAACTGTTTGTTTATATCTTTTTAGTTAATACTCTTATGACAGTAATCAACAAACTAAGTTCTAGTCTAAAAGGGGTTTTTGCTATCCTGACTCTCTCTTGGTTTTATGTTCAAAAGTCAAATAAAGGAATGTATGCTATAAAAATAGGCAAAGCCATAGACTTTCCACTAAAGAAAAATAACACAATTTAGTGTCACTTTCAATTATCTCAAAGAATTCTGATTGAAGAAAGGAAGAGTCCAGTTTATTAAACGGATTAGAGATAGCCCTCCTTTCTAACCCACTCCATGTGGTAGAAGGTGGGATTTAGGAAGGCATAGCCCAGAGACCTTCCCTAAAGCCTGACATAGTCTCAAAGGTTCACCATTAAAGCTAAAAACTAGCGAGACAACAAAACCTCCAACTAGAAGAAGTATATATTATCATAGGAATTCCCCCACTACCTTAACCCTTTGCCAATAATTATTCAGTTCATAGTCAGGAGCCCTAAACGAACAAGAGAGTGGGTAGGGAATAAGAATGTGTCGCAGTGAGCCAAGGCACATATACCCAGAGCTGTGGAAGAAAGATAAATGAAATTAAAACATGGCACCATTATAATGCTTCCATTCATTCATTCAACAAATATTCTCAGGCACTATTCTAAGTGCTGAGTATAGACTATGACAGAGAGGATCTAAGTCCTCTCACAGCTTGCTGCTAGAACAGAGAGAAACATGAAGAAAACATAGATAATTTACTTTACCTATATGGTTTTTATTATCTCAGAGAGTTAATAAACACTGAAAAATATTCAAGGTTTACAGACAGAGAGTAACTGGAGACAGAGAAGGCAATGGCACCCCACTCCAGTACTCTTGCCTGGAAAATCCCATGGATGGAGGAGCCTGGTAGGCTTCAGTCCATGGGGTCGCTAGGAGTCGGACATGACTGACTGAGCAACTTCACTTTCACTTTTCACTTGCATGCATTGGAGAAGGAAATGGCAACCCCCTCCAGTGTTCTTGCCTGGAGAATCCCAGGGACGGGGGAGCCTGGTGGGCTGCCGTCTATGGGGTCGCACAGAGTCAGACACAACTGAAGCGACTTAGCAGCAGCAGCAGTAGCAGCACAGTAACTGGAGAATGACTCTAGTGACTTCAGATGGGGGACTCAGAAAGGCTTCTTTGAGGGGGTAATATTTGAGCAGAATCCTCAATAATAAAAATGAGTCCTCCATGCAAAGATAGGAAGTGGATGACAATGTTCAAAGAGCATGTGCAAACAGCATGTGCAAAGGCCCTGAGATGCAAATAAACCTGATGTGGGATGATGACTGGGCATAACGAGCCAGGAGGTAGGAGAGGAAGTTGGAGAGGCAAAGAGGCCGGGTTGTGTAGGGTTCTGTGGGCCATGGGAAAGTTTTACATAGGCGAGTGAACTGATCTGGTTTACCTTTTAAAAAGGCCACTTTGCAGCTCTGTGAAGAATGGACTTTAGGGGGGCCAACAGTGGAGGCAGGGAGACCAGTTGGAAGGTTGCTGCAGTAACACAGCTGAGAGACAATGGTGGGTCAGATTGGGATGGTAGTCGTGGAGGTAGAAAAAGCAGTGAGATTTGGGGTACATTTTAAAGGCAGAACAAGGCTTGATTTGAGTTTGTTGTGGGAATTGAAAGAGGCATCAAAGATAATTTCTAAGCCTCTTATGGGATGGTGGCACCTTTTGCGGAGATAGAGAAGGTTATGGTGGGTCATTTTGGGGCGGACACTCCCAAAATGGGAAGGGGCTAGTAGAGGGACCCAAGAGTTTCATTTTTGACATGTTACATTTGAAATGCTTATCAAACACACAAATCAAATTGCTGAGTAGGCAGGTAAATAATACAGTAACAATTATAATAATAACTATGGCCATTTATTAGGTATCTGCTATCCACAAGAATCTCCATAAATGTCAGCACACTTCACACCCAGTCTTATGAAATAGCCATTAACCCTAGAAATTCAGATAGGGAAAAAGAGACTCTCCTAAAGGTCAGGGAACTTGCCCAAAATTCCACAAGAGAATATGGCAGCCAAAGCATAAACTCGGGGCTTGTGAGTCCAAAGCCCAGTTTCTGTCCCCTGAGCCCACTCAGTGAGAAGATCCCTGAGGAGGGCTTTTGAAACCCTTTCTGAAGCTACTGTGTACATCCTGGGAAGTAGGACCTGCTTTGCCCCAGGGAAGTTGTGGGGCTTCCTCAGGCTGGGCTACTAAGCCTCTTTAGGGCTCTTTACCTGGGCAACCTCAACCCCCCGTCTTAAGGAGATAGAGAAGAGATTTTTCATGGACCAATGAGATTTTCCACCTTCTGTCTAGGTTTATTAAATCTAAAAAGCTCTCAGTTGTAGTCAAAAGATTGATGCCTTCCCATCACCCCTCTCAGGGGCTTTTAAAAAATTTGACATTACTTGACCACATACAAAATATTCTCAGATGCACTTGTTGAGAAGGGGAGAGAGAACTGTTCAATTTCTGGGCTGGAGAAAGAGCAGCTGTCGATGAGCGTGCATTAAAGTCCCTGTCTCTGGTTACTTAACCTTAACGATTTCTTTAAAAGCTCCTGGAAACCTGTGTGGTTGAAAATGGCAAATCCTGTTATTATTCGAACTGAAAATCAACCATGATTCCATCTTCTGGGGGAAGCCAAACAATAATATCAGCAAAATAAAGATGGAAGTCAGAGCAGGGAGCCTCTGCCAAGGTCCTCAGAGAGAGAAATAAGATGATACCCAAGAAGAAAGAGGAAGGACAGACTGTCTTGTTTCCTCACACAAGATGGTGTGAGTGAGTCCACGTGATCTTGCAGGTCCACAAAAGGACACCGGGACACACTTTGTAGTATCCAGTGGATATTCCAATATGAAGGATGGCAGACACCAAATTGGGTAACACTTGAAGCTCTACCCTAAGGGACATTTTCTTTTCCAAATCCATTCAGGGACACAGTTGTGATTTTCATCCTCTTGGTGTGGAGAAAAGGGAATACTCCTACCCTGTTGGTGGGAATGTAAGTTGATGCAGCCACTGTGAAAAACAGCACAGAGATACCTCAGAAAGCTAAAAATATAATTACTATATGATCGATCCAGCAATCCCACTCCTGGGCATATATACGGAGAAAACCATAATTTGAAAAGATACACGCACCCCAGTGATCACTGCCCATCACTATGTACAATAGCCAAAACATGGAAGCATCCTACATGTTCACTGACAAAGGAATGGATAAAGCAGATGTGGTAAATACATACAATGGAATACTTCTCAGCCATAAAAAAGAATGAAATGATGTCATTTGCAGCAACATGAATGCAACCAGAGATTACTGGATTAAATGAAATAAGTCAGAAAGAGAAAGACAAATACCATATGATCTCACTTATATGTGGGATCTAAACTATGACACAGATGAACCTATTTATAAAACAGAAACAGAACCATAGATATAGAGAACAGATTGGTGGTTGCCAAGAAAGAGGGAGTTGGGAGAAGGATGGAGTGGGAAGTTGGGGTTAGCAGATATAAGCTTTTATAAGTAGAATGAATAAACAACAAGGTCCTACTGTCTAGGACCTTCTTCAACTATATGCAATACCTATGATAAAGCATGGGGCTTCCCAGGTGCTCAGTGGAAAAGAATTCACCTGCGAATGGAGGAGACCCAGGACATGCAGATTCAATCCCTGGGTCAGGAAGATCCCCTGGAGGAGAAAGTGGCAATCCGCTCCAGTATTCTTGCCAGGAAAATCCCATGGACAGAGGAGTCTGGCAGTCTGTAGTCCATGGGATTGCAAAGAGCTGGACACAAGTGAGCAAGCATGCACACACGCGTGATAGAACAGAATGGAAAAAAGTACATACTTGTGTGTATTTATATAAATTAAAACATATATATATATATGTGAAAGTGAAGTCACTCAGTCATGTCCGACTCTTTGTGACCCCACAGACTATAGCCTACCAGGCTTCTCCATCCATGGGATTTTCTAGGCAAGGGTACTGGAGTGGGTTGCCATTTCCTTCTCCAGGGGATCTTCCCGACCCAGGAATCAAACCAAGGTCTCCCACATTGCAGGCAGATGCTTTACCCTTTGAGCCACCAGGGAAGCTATATATATATATATATATAAAACTGAATCACTTTGCTTTATAGCAGTAATTAACACAGCATTGTAAATCAACTATACTTCAATTAAAAACAAAAAACAAAAAACAGATATTCATCTTCTTTCTCCATTTTTCTCCCAGATAATTTGAGAGAGAAAAATCTGGCTTCTCCAACAGAATGCAATGAGTGGAAGTTCTGAGCTTGAATAATGCTTCTTTGGCTTTTTTCTCCCTCCTCTATCTTGTGTTTTGAGTTATATTAAACCTGACATTATCCAAGAGCTTTTGCATTGACTGAGTTTTAAACTTGGTGCAATTTGTGGACAATTTCAATAATGTGTCTAATTCATTTGTGCTGGAGTCATCAAAATCTGGCCCACTGGACAACCCTGAAGACATTGCTCTGGCAATCTTTTCTCTTCTCCGCCCTATTTACTTAAGAAAAGAGATAAAGCGTATCCTGACTATTCACTGGGTTGCATGCTATATTTCACCCCCAGCAAATTCAAAATCCAGGAAGTCAAGCAGATTTACAAATATTCACTTGCCACTCAACCACATAAAACTTTCTACTGGAGGGAGAGTGAGTGAGAAATAGATTTCAGGACTAGTTGATTTTAACTTTCTAAAGCAGCTAAGCATATATAGGGTTTGAACTATTATTTGCAAATCTACCCTCCCCCCAAAAAACTAATCATAATGCATAATTAAGATCGAAGCCTAGCAGTGTCAATCCTAAATGAGCACTTGTGCTTCAGAAAGGGAAAGCGGGATCGTTGGTTTGACCAGTTAATTAGCTGTTGCTTGCTAACCTGCTTAGAATTCTCTCATTCCACTAATTACCTCATCAACACAAACACTGGATTTGATTTTTACATATATTCTCTCATTTCCTTATCATAATTGTATGTGAGCTAGCTGTATGATTACACTTCTTTTCCAGATGGAGAAGACAGGGTTCAAGGAGGTACTGCAAATTAAGACACAGACCAGATATTTGGCCTTGGTATTAAATTCTCCATGTGCTTATCCATTACATGAGATCAGCCAGATATGGTCTTAAAGTTGTCTTAGAATTCCTTAATGACAGGTGTTTTTAAATAGCATGATGGTTAGTTTTATCCTTTAATAGGTAGAATCCTCTGATTGCATATCAAAGGATTGCATTAAATACTTAAAGAATAAGAGAGGAGGTCCTGTGGAGTCTGTCTTACCCAGAGACAGAACAGTTTCCTGCAGAGAGTAGGTGATCTATCAAGAATTAATCAATGCATGAATTTCTGGAGAGTTACTACAGAATACAGTTAATTTATTTTAAAACATAGTTGGGATAAAATTGTATACCAATTTCAAAAATGTCAATATTAGCATATGCATAAGGAAAATAATCCAGAAAAAACATATACCAAATGTTTAATGTCTGACACAATATGACTTAAAAAGAAAATTACTGAAAAATTATATATACATAGCATACTTGTGCTGGAGAAGGCAATGGCACCCCACTCCAGTACTCTTGCCTGGAGAATCCTGTGGACAGAGGAGCCTGGTAGGCTGCAGTCCATAGGGTCGCTAAGAGTTGGACACAACTGAGCGACTTCACTTTCACTTTTCACTTTCATGCATTGGAGAAGGAAATGGCAACCCACTCCAGTGTTCTTGCCTGGAGAATCCCAGGGACGGGGGAGTCTTGTGGGCTGCCATCTATGGGGTCGCACAGAGTCGGACGCAACTAAAGTGACTTAGCAGCAGCAGCATACTTGTGCTACACTTAATAGTGGAATCAAACAGATCTATTTATAAACTCCAGACCCTTCACTGTCCATGGTAGGATTTTGAGCAGGTTGCTTAACCCCACTATATCTTCTTTTTCTCATTTGACAAATGGGATTAATAATATGTGCACTTCATTGTATTGCTGTAATGATTAAATCGGACAACGTGTGTATATGTATATATATAATTTATATATTGCCTAGGAGGTTGAAGACAGAGAAACAGCATCAGACACAGAAGAAAACTTCCCCCTAAAAGGTATAGAGATGATATCATATCCATGAAATAAGAATAACCACAGAATAAGAAAGAACTCTTGGAAATTATAAAAATGAATGTCAAAACTAAAATTAAAATTTCAAGAAAGACTCCAAGAAATTTTAACTAAAACAAATAAGAGAAAAAAATATGAAAATTAAAGTATCAATTTTAAAGGTCTATTTCAGAATAGGTTTGACTCCATATAACAGAAAATCTAAACTAATAGTGGCTTAAATATGCAAGGGTTTATTCCCTGATGGCTCAGTTGGTAAAGAATCCACCCACAATGCAGGAAACCTGGGTTCGATCCCTGGGTTGGGAAGATCCCCTGGAGAAGGGAAAGGCTACCCACTCAGTATTCTGGCCTGGAGAATTCCATGGACTGTGTAGTCCTTGGAGTCCTAAAGAGTTGGACAGGACTGATCAACTTTTACTTTCACTTTCAAATGGATGTGGGCTTGGTGAGGTTGGTACGGCAGCTCCAGAGAGACACCTGTCTTTTTACTCTGTCTTTTAGATCATGTGGCTTCTTATCCTCAAATTCATATCATGGTCCAAGCTAACTGCTAAAGCTCTGGCCATCATGTCTGCATTCCAGTATCAGGAAAGAGGAATCCAGGAAGGACAGAGAACACTTTTTCCAGCTAAGTCAGCTCCAAGAGCCATTTCCCAAGAAATCCTATACCAATTTCCACTTATATCTCATTGGCTAGAACTTACTAATGTGGTGCCATCTAGCTACAAATGAATTTGGAAAATGTGTTCTTTCCTTTAGGAAATTTATCACAAGCAACAAATAAGTATTTTCCTACTAATGAAAAAGGGGAGGATGTAAATATTTAGGTACAAACTAGCAGTCTTTATTGCAGGGTCCTCAGTTCAGTTCAGTCACTCATTTGTGTCCGACTCTTTGTGACCCCATGCACTCCAGGCCTCCCTGTCCATCACCAACTCCTGTAGTTCACTCAGACTCAAGTCCATTAAGTCAGTGATGCCATCTAGCCATCTCATCCTCTGTCATCCCCTTCTTCTCCTGCCCCCAATCCATCCCAGCATCAGAGTCTTTTCCAATGAGTCAACTCTTCGCATGAGGTGGCCAAAGTACTGGAGTTTCAGCTTTAGCATCATTCCTTCCAAAGAACAACCAGGACGATCTCCTTTAGCATGGACTGGTTGGATCTCCTTGCAGTCCAAGGGACTCTCAAGAGTCTTCTCCAACACCACAGTTCAAAAGCATCAATTCTTCGGTTCTCAGCCTTCTTCATAGTCCAACTCTCACATCCATACGTGACCACAGGAAAAACCATAGCCTTGACTAGACAGACCTTTGTTGGCAAAGTAATGTCT
>NW_011489342.1:2874669-2886033 GCF_000754665.1 Bison bison bison | reverse complement strand
AATGTCTCTGCTTTTGAATATGCTATCTAGGTTGGTCATAACTTTCCTTCCAAGGAGTAAGCGTCTTTTAATTTCATGGCTGCAGTCACCATCTGTTACTTCTGACTAATAGGAAGTCTATGAAGGTTGAACAGAGAAAAAAGATAGGAAGAAATTACCGAATCGGCACGAATCGTATCTATCCACTGATGAGCTGTCAATTATTAATCATGACAACTGATGCTTTGGAAAAGACCCTGATGCTGGGAAACATTGAAGGCAAAAGGAGAAGGGGCCACAGAGGATGTGATGGTTGGATGGCATTACTGACACAACGGACAGAATTTGAACAAACTCTGGGAGAGAGTGGAGGACAGGGAAGCCTGGTGTGCTGCAGTCCAGTCCTCAGTGCTGCAAAGAGTCAGACAATGACTCAGTAACTGAACAACAACAAATGAAGGATGAATCGAGAAAAAGGATAGGAAGAAGTTATAGAATCGGTACAAAGAAATCATATCTATCCACTGATGAACTGTCAATTATCAATCATAATGATTGAGAAAGGATTCCCTCCAAAGCCCACCTTAAAAGATTTCAGATTGCCCAATAAAGAGAAGATCTGAAGGAATTCCCTAGCTGTCCAGTTGCTAGGACTCTGGGCTTCTACTGCAGGGACCCCAGGTTTGATCGCTGGTCAGGGAACTAAGATCCCCAAAGGGCAGCATGGCCAAAAAAATAGAAGAAAACTTGAGGCAAGTTCCCAAAAAAGAACAAGGGCTACGAACAGCAATGAATTCGCCTATGGCACCATTGTTAGCTGGAAGACAGTGACTCAGTACCATCAACATTTAAGAACACATCCTAGAGATTCATACCTGGGAAAACTAACAACTAAGTATGTAAAGTCTCAACTACTGAAGAATGCGCTAGGAAGAAAGAAAGAAGAAAATGTGGATCCCAGGAAACAGGAGATCCAGTATGGGAGGAAGGGTGAGGGATTTCCCAAGATGCCAGTTGCTTAGCAGGCCCAGGAAGCAACCAGCCCAGTTTGCAGTAGGAGGATGGAATGCATAGATTGTCTGAAATTTGTACTGAGAAACTAGAGAAGGGAATATGATTAACAATAAATACAAATAAATGAATTAAAATATAAGCAATGCAAAAGCTACATCCTCATCTACCTTGACAGAAGTTAGAAGAAAATGTCTAAAACAATAAATCAAGCAATAGTATTTTATGTATATTATTTAAAATGTGGAAGTAGATAGTAAAAGAAAAAGCTAAAATATTTGAGAGTGGTTGCTTCTGCAGAAGAGGAAAGTGGCAGTTGGAGTAAGGAAATTCCGTTTTTTCATATAAGCTTTTTAGCACTATTTCTAAACTTATCCACATTATCACTTTGATTTAAAAAACTGATTTTTAAAATATGAAAACAAATAACATGTTGTTGTCCTTTCACTGAATAATCCAAACTACTTTAGTCATGTCCCACATTGAAATTATTGAGAGATAAATTAATAAATGAAATAAACTAACAGATTAATCTGGATTAATTTTATCCTTATTAGGAATTCAATACTGCTATCTGTGGCTTCCAGAAATCAAAATTTCTATTTTCAAAGACTATCTTAATCTCAGCACCAACAAGAAATGTCATTTTAACTCAGGAAGGTGGACACCAGAGAGAAGACACACACACACACACACACACACACACAGAGGACATTGCTGTCCCTGTTTCACTGATTCAGTTTGAAGGCTTTAGAACAAAAGTTTCACTGGAATGGTTTATTAAGTACTGAACTATTAAATTCCTGTGTCCTTAGAAATGCAGCTTAACTGTTCATGAAAAAAAAGCAGCCAAAAGCCATTAATGAGATAAATTATGAAGGGAAAGAATCTGTCAAACTGAATCAGAGAAGGAGACAATTAACAGAACATCTCTCCAAAGATACGTAGTATTTGAAAACTCACTGTGCAAGTTTTTCACTAAGAAATCCAGCTACTGCTGCATTTTCCTGGGCTGATAAAGAGAGTGGAATGTATATGTACTGTGCTATTTCACATGTGCCAAAGTACCCAGACGTCCCTTTATGTTCTTTCTCTCTGAAAAAGTTGACTGAGGAACCCCAGGAAGTTTTTTCTCTCTTTGTGGATAGCAACTGGACAACAGTTAAAGTGTGTTTCAAGTATGTGTGTGACATGTGTGCTTGCTTAGTCGCTTCAGTCATGTCTGACTCTTTGCGATCCCATGGACGGTAGCCCGCCAGCCTCCTCTGTCCATGGATTCTCCAGGCAAGAATACTGGAGTGGGTTCCCATTTCCTTCTCTGGGGTATCGTCCCGACCCAGGGATCGAACTTGCAATTTTTACGTCTCCTGCATTGGCAGGAAGGCTCTTTACCACTAGCACCACCTGGGAAGCCCCACGTGTGTGACAGAGGTGAGCAAAATAAGAGCCACATCAAGTCTTTCTCCTTCATTTCACTGGCTAAGCCAGAGTTCTGTGATGGCTCCCAAGAAGGAGAAAGAATAATTGGGCTTACATTCTGCCGGACCTGAGCTCCATCCTTCTCTTCTCTTTGCTCAGCTGTGATTTGACACCTAGTGAAATGAATCTTCATTGTATAGGTACATACTTAGCACACGCGAGTGGCTACTAGTCCTCAGTCTTCTTCCAAACAAAAGCTAGACTTTGAGATTCAGTTGCCCTTAAGAGTAATGTCCTTCACAGGTTGACTTTTAAAATAAGGAGTGAATCACAGCCAAGTTTCAGTTGCCTGGGTCCCTCCATTTTACTACTGGAGCATGTAATGACAAAGAAATTTGCTCATGATGTAGTGTTAAGTGAAAAAAGCAGAACGTGTGTGTATACATATGTTATGTATATGGATGGGTGTGTGGGTGTTTCAGGAAAGTGCATTAAAACATTATTTGTGCTTATTTGTGTTGTAGAATAATTATAGGTTATTTGCAAATTTTCTTCTTTGTAATTTTCTGTGTTTTCTGAATTCTCTCTACAGGGAACCAAGAAAACATATTATTTTATCATTAAAAGCAAAATAAAAAAATTCAAATAGAACTCCCCCCCCCAATTAAAGAAAAAGAAGTATATCTCCTGCCTGCCTGGGAGAGAGGGAGGAAGGGGAGGAGAACAATGGTCTTTGCCCACATGTGTGACATCCCAGTGAGCTCTGATCTCAGAGCCTATGTAGGGCGGAGGCTAGAGCAGAGGTCACAGGGTGGAGCCCATCTTTCTTGTGAGGATGAGTGAACTGACAGACACAGTAAAGCACTCCGAATGGTGCTTGTTTAACCAATGTTAGCTGGTTTTCTTCCCTCAGAGAATTTGTCTTCTCCATCACCTCTCCAGTTCCTCTTCTCAAGAAAATGAACAATTATTTATTACCCTGAAGGAATTTCCAGCCTATCTTCCATCTGTTCACATCTTCTGTATTATAATGTGAATTTTGGGTACATGGAGTTACACCCTGAAACTCCTATTCCTATGCATTTTTTTCCTGAGCTGTATCACATGGCTTTGGTATCATAATTGGGCTTCCCTGCTGGGGTTTTATTCCTCAGCAGACTTTTCCAGCATCATTCCTCCCCCATCTTCACTAAGTGCTTTCTTATTATTCGCTTGAATAGCCAAGAAGGATAAACCCTTTCAGCTGATTAAGATGTACTTTGATTCATGATCACCTCTTTCCAAGTGATTTCAGGACTCAGTCTTTTTATTCTTATTAAGCTATGGCAACTTGGTAGGCAATGCTATTAGACAAGTATGCTATTATTTTTTTCTACACGAGTCAGTATCTTCCTTCAACCTTATGTTGTCTCTGATTAAGAAATACCAGCATTGGGGGGAAAAAAAGAAATACCAGTCTTTTCGATGACAGGGAAATGGAGCTAATCTTATATTTGAGCTTGTTATCCTAAGATGTGAAAAGAGGAAGACTAAGGTTTCTCTTTCTAAGAATTAATTAAGGAAGGCTGGGTTGTGTCACCTGCTTGACTGACCTTTCAGACAGAGAAGCTGTCACTCTCCTTTGTTGCCATTAAGTAGCAATTTAACACCACGTCACATACCAGCCCTCGCTATCATCTTAGCATGCAGAACCCCAGGGCTTTGAGGAACAAACAACTCTTGCTCACCTTTGTCTGTTTTGGCAGTACAAACACAGCCTACCCAAAAGGGCAGAAATTGTTAAAGTGCATTTATTTAACCTTGGGCTACCTTTTTTAACACTTGAAATGTATGTGGCTCTTGTTTGAAACAGAATAACAAAGCCATAAAGTTGAGGTCTGTCCCAAGAATTGTTCAGAACTGTCTTTCTTATTCTATCATTTTGTTCCAAACTGCCTCATAGTTTCACACTATGGCAGGTTTAGCCAGAGTTCTTTATCACCAAAAAAAGAAAGAAAACATCTACTTTAGCAGACTTGTCACTTCTAAGTTGTTGTCCTTTGGTTACAGAATTTTTCCTGGACAGATGAAAAAAGGGGACTAGATTTTTTTGTTAATTAGTTACTCAGTTAAACATTTGCTGAGTACTGACTTGTTATATGACACCGAATGTGCTAGGGGTTGGTGGTCTTGGGACAATGACACCACTTCTGCCCTTAAGGGTATTGGCAAATAAATCAATAGCTATGACAACATTCTCTAAGTGCTACTGTTCAAGTAGAGAAACAGAGCGTTAAATATTCAGAAGAGGGGCCCCTAGTCTACCCAGAGGATTCAGAAAGCTTCCCTAGAGTAAGGGAGCATTGATATGAAGGATAAGGACGAGTTCTCCAGGTAACAAGGAGGAAAAACGTATTGCAAGACAAGAAAATGGCTTGGGGTGGGGCAGAGTCAGGAAAGCATAGGGTGAATCTGAGGGGTTCCAAGTCCTTTGGGACAGCTGGTACAGTGTGTAATATGGAGAGGGGAGGTGAGAAATGGGAGATGATGTGGGAGGGGTAAATTTTGCAGCACTTCATATGTGATACTAACTTATTTAGGCTTTACCTCCAAAGCAAACAAGAACAATTGAAGGATTTTAAGCAGGCAAATTAGATATTTAAATTTTAACTTTCTGAAAATTGCTGTGGATACAGAGGAGAAACAGTTGGGAGGAACTGGGAGAACACTGGAGCCAGAGACACTGGTTTGGAGATGATGGCAGTGGGCCAGCTCTGAACTCGAGCAGCGATATAAGGGAATGACCAGGTAAAGAAGGTGTCGGGAAAGCAGAATGGGCATGGTTTTGTGATGGATCAGGTGGTGGTGGTGGTGGTGGTTAGGGAGAAAGGAAGAATGACCCAGGTTTCTGGCCTCAAAGAATCGGTGAGTGTTAGTGCCATTAACAGAAGTAAGTAATCCCATGGACCTCCCTGGTGGTCTAGTGGTTAAGACTCTGCTTCCACTGCAGGGGACATGAGTTCAGTCCCTGGTCAGGGAAGTTCTGCATGCTGCCCAACACAGCCAAAAGAAGAAGAAGTAATTCCAGAAGAGGATAAAATCTGTTTTACAGGGCTTCCAGTATGGTATGATGGCTTTTACCATGAATTGGGTAGTTGCATAAGGCACAACTAAACTGGAAAAGGAATGAGCCATTCACCTAGCCATGCATTCGGGGAATGTGTTCTACACCAGGCACTGTGTGGGAAGTGACCTGAGAATCCTGTGGCCTAGGATTGGTTTCCATTCACAATCGTACTCCTTACCAGCCCTGAGACTTTTATAAGCCCATTAACTTCTGAGCTTCCATTTATCATCTAAAATATGGTGACCAAACTCTCAGCTTGGTAGGCTGATCATTATAATAATACTGAGCAAAGTCCTTGAGAAATTGTAATTCCTATAACCCAGGTGCTAATTTCAACAAAGAAGTTGAAAACAGAGTTTTCCTTTAGGGTAAGGGACCATATTGGCTACAAAAGAGCGAAGAAAAGCCAGATGAAGAAAACTAATCTTCACAGAAGTGTGACAGACGTGGACAGAAGTGAGGAGCGGATCCACAAGGTCTTTACCCCTTTCTTCCTTTACCACACTGTCTGTCCTTTTTACCCAAAGTGTAAACGAAGGTGACTTTTTTGCGGATAAAGGGAAATAATTTGAAGTAGCATAAGGAAGTTTGTAAAGATGAGAAGGGCTATCAGTAACATTTCTCATTTTAAATAATTATCTTTTAGTTGGTATTTCCAGTGACTGCAGATTAATTTGAAATATAGTACAGTAAAACAGGTAAAGTCTTCACCTTTCTGTGGCCCTAGTAGTACAACAAAATGCTTTTATGAATTTCATGGAATTCACCACTTGGTATTAGATAACAGCTCTGAGACATGGCAGAAACTACTGCCCCCTTTCGTAGATGAAAGAATTAAGATTTTGAAGATCTAACAAGCTATTGAACTACTGAACACCACACAGCTAGTTGATAATAGCTTGAATCCACATCTTTTGTCTCCGAGATAAAAGTTTTTTAATACTGCTTTATATTATTTATTTAGAAGAATGAAAGGTTTTGAAAACTTTGTAAAAATTATTGTACAGCAAATCCTTTCTCAGTTTCTTAAAGAATGGTATTTCATTCTTTAATACAAAGGTATTTGTATTAAATACAAAGGTATTTCAGAAAAATCCGTCTTCCATTTTCAATTCCCACGCTTTCCTAACTCTTGAAACCCTTTTCTCTGTTGGGTCTTTTTTCTTAACCTACAATATGGTAGAGTCTCTACTCTCCCTGAATTGTTTCTTCTCTTCAATATTTAATTATTTCTCTCTCTCCTCTTCTTGGTCAAAGTTTTTGAAAAAACAGTGTACACTCAGGGGAGTGTATGGTCCACACTCCCTCAGCCACTTCCTATCCTTCCACCCACTAACTCAGGCTCTGCTTGTCCTGCTGCACTGAAATTGCAATTGCTGGGGTAACTGAGGATCTCCCATTGTCACACTTCTTGGCCCTTGTGTGGGACCTCTGTTCAGCACAACACTCTCAGCCATGTCTTGGCTTTCCTTGATTTCGGCATACCCTTCTCTCCAGGCTCTTTCCTCTCTCTTTCCCTCTCTCCCTCCACCTTCATAGGTTGGCTCCTCTTTCTCTGCCTGTTTAGTAAAACCCTGTGTTCACCATGGGACTCTACCTTCCTCTCTTCTTACTCCAGAAGCAAAGAAGGTAGACTTCAACCTTTTGGTGTTCACAGCACATTCTGGAAGAACAGTGGAATTTGGGGAGGCAGCGTGAAGGGATTAAACTGCAGCTACAGGCAGTGAACTATTTTCCCTTAGTCACTCTTCGGAACAGTGCTGCTGTTTAAATAGAACTGACTGCTCTCTTTCATGCGCTGTGCTCATGAAGTCCTTTCTCAGCCATCTAGGCACCTGCCGGAGTCAGCCCCAGCCTGATGTTAAGCAATGGAATGTGATGCCTTTCAACTCTTACTCTCACCAAGGTGGAGCCTCCTCCCTGTGCAGAAACTTGCAAAGAAGACTCTTGGCTGAATTCTACCTGACAGGTAGCCCCTCTCTCAGCCAAACAGGGCTTGTGATGCATGGGGTGGTGAAGCAGGTTTTACAGAGATGGGAACCACTGCCCAAGACTTTCACACACTCTAAAGTTGTATCTTATCATCATCATCATTATTATTGTGGTAAAATATACATAGCATAAAATTTACTCTTTTAACCATGTTAAAGTATAACATTCAGTGGCATTAAGTACATTCATAATTGTACAATCATTACAACTATTTGGTTCCAGAACAGTTTTATCCCCTAGATGGAAACCCTGGTCACATAAGCAGTTATTTCCTGTTCACCCCTCTCATCAAACCCTGGAAATCACTTCTTTCTGTCTCCATGGGTTTGCCTATTCTGGATATTTCACATAAATGGAATTAAACAGTATGTGGTCTTTTGTTGTTGAGGTCCTTTAATGGACCAGAACTTGGTGGTCCAGAGTCGACGATAAGAAAGTAAAGGAGAGAAAGAAGCTGATATTCCTTGGTTTACACAGAAAGCCAATAAAGCCCCTGCACAGGGCTTGCTCTGTTCACGGAGGCCTCAGGCGCCCTCTCGATGGGGTGAAGGCACAGAGCACCTTCTCAAGAGGGTCTTAGAAGCCCGGGCAGGAAAGTGAACTCAGAGAGCCTCTGCACTCCAGGGGATCAGCCTGAGAAAGAGAGACAGAGACACGGGAACCAGAGCTCTGATGGAGCAAAGGTGTTTTAATCAACATGGTGTGGGCATATATACTGTCTTACAAAGTAGTTATTCTCAGCAAAGATAAAGATTAAAATTCCAGACTTACAAAACATAGGCAATCCATATTAAAGAGAGAGATTTTTAAACAATCACTTTTACCGTATGGTTCACAAGAAGGAAGAGGGTACTTATCACCATATAGAAACGCTAATGAAGGAAATGCCTGGATTCCTCAGTCCTGGGAGAGGCTTGCCTCTCCTCTTAATTCCTGAATATTCAGGAATTAATAAGCAGCAGAGAATTCCTGACAGAACCAAAACAGCACACAGGAAGCCTCCTGTTAAATGCTTCCTGACATTTTGTATCTGCTTTTTTCCCTTAGCCTAATATTTTCAAGGCTCATTTATATTGTAGTATCTATCAGTATTTCATTTCTTTTCACTGTCAAATAATATTCCATTATATGGATATATGGCATTTTGTTAACTGTTCATCTGTTGATGGACATTTGGGTTGTTTACAGTCTGTGGCTATTGTGGATCGTGCTGCTATGAACATTCAGGTCCAAGTTTTATTTGAACTCCTGTGTTCCACTCTTTTCAGTATATGCCTAGAACTGGAATTTCTTGATCATATGGTAATTCCATGTTTAACTTTTTGAGGAAACATCAAACTGTTTTCCACAACACCTGCACCATTTTACATTCCTACCACCAATGTATGAGGGTTCCAACTTCTCCACATCTTGCTGTTTTACTTTTTTACAAATTATGGTATCGGGTGTGAAGTAGTTTTTCATTGTGCTCCAAAGGTTTTATCTTTAAACATTTATGATTCTTAAAACTATACTTTTAATTATTTACCCAAAGGAAATAAAAACATTTATCTACGAAAGACTTATAAACATTCAAAGCCAACTTATTTGTAACATTCTAAAGCTGGAATTGACCCAAATGTCCACCAACAGGTGAATGGATAAACAAATACTGGCATATCCATAGTATAGTGAAATACTAACCAGCGATAAATAGGAACAAATTACACACAGATGAAGGTCAAATACATTATGCTGAGCAAAGAAAAAAGTCAGACACAAAAGAATACATCATGTATGTTCAATATACAAAGCTCTAGAAAAGAAAGACAAAACTAATCAATATTAATAGTTCTGTGGTTTCCTGGGACTGGGGATAGGGACTGGCTGCAAAGGGGGCCTAAGGGAACTTTTTCAGGTATTTGAAATAGTCTATAGGCAATGGCTCTCCACTCCAGTACTCTTGCTTGGAAAATCCCATGGATGGAGGAGCCTGTTAGGCTGCAATCCATGGGGTTGCTAAGAGTCGGACACGACTGAGCGACTTCACTTTCACTTTTCACTTTCATGCATTGGAGAAGGAAATGGCAACCCACTCCAGTGTTCTTGCCTGGAGAATCCCAGGGACTAGAGAGCCTGGTGGGCTGCCGTCTATGGGGTTGCACAGAGTTGGACACGACTGAAGTGACTTAGCATTAGCATATGTTGATAAGTGTAGTGGTTACATCAGGGTACATATTTGTTGGCTTTTACAATGAGTGTATTTTAGCATATATAAATTACTTCTCAGTAAAGTTGATATTAAACGTTTTAAAATATATAGACTCCCAAATAAACAGTTCAAGACTCCAACCCTCATTGGTTCATTTCTTTCATAACTGAACAAATACATGCCTACTATGTTCTACTCTCGGTGCTGTGAACTAAGGATACAGTGGGAACTGAGATAGTTCCTGAGGTCACAGATACCATGGTCTGGTCTGGGAGACAGATGTTAATCAAATCATTGAATCAATAATGGCATCATTATATCTGCATAAATGATGCAATAGAAAGTTACATGGGATTATGAGTTCTTACCGTGGAAGTTGACCTTGTCAAGTTCCAGATAGGTAATGGCTGAGTTTAGATGAGATCTGAAAAATGAGAAGTTCATTTGGGGAATGTTTTCTTCAAAGATGGAAAAGCATGTGCAAAGGGCTTGTGACAATAAAGAACATTACCGGTTCAAGGATCTGAAAGCAGGCTAACATGACTGGAGTAAAGAGATGGAGGCAGAGGGCTGAGCAAATTGTGTTGGAGAGTGTGAGTGCCTTCAGATAAAGCTCAGGATCTCTGTTCTCATCAGTGCTGTGCTTAGGTGCTCCGTTATCATCAGAGAAAAGCAAAATCACTAAATTATAGATAGCAGGAAGATCAGCTTCGAGTTTCAAGACCATCTCCGGCCACTATGAAGACTGGTTTGGCAGGGAGAAGCAGGATGTTGAAGAACAACCAGCTAAGAGGCTACTGTGGAAGTCCTGGAGAGAGGCAGTAGGCTCTGATATCAGGTGGAATTGGTGCAGAAGGGTAGAACCAGATGGGGCCAAGAGCTGAGATTCAGCAAGGGGATGTACTACAAGGGAAAGTGAATTAATGAGTTGCCAGGTGGCTGGGCTGGATGGATGGGGAGATGGGCAAAACCAAGAATGGGTCAGGTTTAGTAGGAAAACCATGCATTCAATTTCAGACGTGGAATTTGAGGCTCCTGGTCCACCAAGCTCTTTCAGACTTTCTCTTTTCTGAAATGGTTTCCTTTCCCTGGTTTCTGATGGGACACTCCAGTTCATTCATGGAAGCCCAGCTCAGGTATTACTATCTCCCTTTCCCTCCCATCAGGCAGTATTCATCATTTCTTCTGTATTACCTCTATCCAGGGAACTATAAAAGTCAATTTACGAGCTTATATCCTCTACTAAGCTGTTAGCTCCCTGGAGGAAGAGCTGTGAATCCATTTTAGCACCCCCAGAAACAGTACATTATCACCATCTAATAGCTGCTGTATAAATACTTGACGAAATGATGTGGATATAGGTACAAAACATTTACAATTTATATAATGCTGTTCTCCTAAAGAGCTCAGTAAGTCATGGCAGACATAAATATAAGTGTACAAGTAGAAGGTGTGAAAGGTGAGTTATTGCAGGCATTTGGTGAGCAGGAAAAGAGATGTCTGCCCTTTACCAGGCCATAGTATCAGTTAGCAGAGAAGGCAATGGCACCCTACTCCAGTACTCTTGCCTGGAAAATCCCATGGACGGAGGAGCCTGGTAGGCTGCAGTCCATGAGGTTGTTAAGAGTCGGACATGACTGAGCGACTTCACTTTCACTTTTCACTT
>NW_011489342.1:2872061-2874569 GCF_000754665.1 Bison bison bison | reverse complement strand
GGAAATGGCAACCCACTCCAGTGTTCTTGCCTGGAGAATCCCAGGGATGAGGGAGCCTGGTGGGCTGCCGTCTATGGGGTCACACAGAGCCGGACACGACTGAAGCGACTTAGCAGCAGCAGCAGTATCAGTTAGAAATACATTTGGCCACAAGGAATAGAAAACTTAGTCCCAGGGACTGTTTTTCTCACATAATAAAATACTCAGAGATGGGCTGTTGCTGGATTTCATTTGAATGCCCAGCAGTACCATACACACTGACCCTATTTTCCACTCTGTCATCCTGTGACATCCTGATTCTATTGGCTTTTTTGGTCTCATCTTCATTCTCTTGATTACAACATGCCCATGTTGTATTCTAGTTGCAGCATCACTAGCCATCTCATTTGCATTCAAGGCTTTGGGAACATGGGCGACAGAAGGTCAGAGTCAGCAAAAGATTTCTCAGCGACCCCCAATCAACACCCTCTTTCAACTCATTTGCCAGAACTTGGTCAATGACTTCCTTAGCTGCAAGAAAGACTGCAAAATCAGGAATGGGACTGCCCCAGTAGTCTTGAACCACAATCATAATCCTCAGTAATGTTAATTTCTGGAAAGGAAGAGTGGTTTGGCTACTGGGCAGGTGACTCACTTCAAAGATATTGCATTTTTTACAGATTTATGGTTTGGCAACCTTGCATTATCAGATGATGCTTAGCAATTCTTTTGCAATAACGTTTTTTTAAAGTAAGCTGTGTGCTTGTTTAGATATAATGCTATTGCATACTTAATAAAGTACAGTACAGTGTAAATATAATTTTTATATGTTGGAAACCAAACGTTCACGTGATTCATTTTATTGCAATACTGGCTTTACTGCAGTGGTCGTGAACTGAACTTGCAACATCTCTGAGGTATGCCTGCTTCATCCACCTGGCATAGCTAGTGCTGTCCTGTAGTTATGTACTGTAGTTATGACTGTACTTATGGTGGAACAGGGGGAAATGGATCTTTCTCTAATGTCCATTAAAACAAGACACCAATGGCACAGTCACTTTACATGGATGGGAAACAGTGGGTACCTGAAGCTTTCAGCCCAAATGTCCCCACTTTCCAAATATTTTCCTCACTCACAATTTCCCCACCCTTTCCAATACTTTTCCAATAATTATTTGATCCAAGCCATACCTATCCTTTAAGATAACAGCCTTTACATTTGACTAGCTACTACCTGGACCACTCAGCAGAAGACCTCATAGGAACTCTGGGCTCATGGAAATGTCTTCTTGCCTATTTATTATGGTTCTAAAGCAGGAAAGATAGGAGTCACACAAGACAAACAGGTGGGAAGCAAGTACCTATTGGCTTCCACTCACTACATCTTCTTCACCTAAATCAACACAGGAAAGTTGTTCTTGACAACACAGGGAAGGCATGAGAAGTGAATTATTTATCCTTGCTCTAAACATAAGCAACACATTGTCAGCCTGTAAACACTAGTAATTAAGAAACCAGTTAGGGACTGCTTGGGGAACATACTTTGACAGCAGCTGCTACAGAATCTGAACCTGTAGACAAGCTGCCATCCCTGTGTGACATCCTCCTCCCTCCCAGCACTAACTGCTGTCTCACCTGTGTTCCCATGCACCTGACCCAAGTGTTGACACAGCGCTGAGTACAGGTCTCTCCTCCACTCCAGACTAGCAGCTCCTTTCTGCCTCCTTCAGCAGCACATCCAAGGAACCGGCAGAGTGCCTGGTTCATAGATGTTTAGAGGCAGCGCAGTGAATGGTCCATGAGTCTCTCAGTTCCTCCACTTGCAGAAAAGCGCAGGATGTGCGAGACTTTAAGTGCTCACCAACCAATCAAGCATCCCGCCTCAGACACAAACTTTCTGTGTCTTCCCAGGGGCCCGAAGTCAAGTGTTACAAGGGTTTTACTTGTCATCCCAAGTTCTTTCGGCTCCTCAAACACTTCAGTTTGCAAACATAGTCGGCTCCACTTGGGTCAATCTACCTCCCCAGGTCACTCCAACCGGCCACTTCATGCTCATCCTTCAATTCTCTTAGCCATCGGCATCTCGAGGAGACTTCCCCTGACCCCCCAGGTCTGGATCAGGGACCCCTCTGAGACCACTCCCTCTAGGTTCTGCAGTATATCTGTCCATTAGTTGTTTCCCTTTCTAGACCGTGAACTCCGGGAACAAGATGATCTTGTTCTCTCTTTTGTCCCCACTGCTTATGACGCCACCTGGACCACAGGAGAGGTTCAAAATATTTTGGAATAAACTGATAAAGAAGTGGAATGTCCGCAGTCTGGCGGTACTGGGCCGGGTGTCGCTCGTATCTGAGAACTCCAGCCTTGGGGCCCACTCTCTTCCCAGCTTAGACTTGGAACTCCTTCAGGGAGAGGCGCGCCGGGTGGCTGGGACCCGCCTCCCAGGTTCCAGAGCGACCCCGCCTGCCCGGGCCGCGTCCCTGCGCGCTGGGCGGCGGCGACTTCAGGGCAGGAGCCGGCGGAGCAGGT
>NW_011489342.1:2863815-2871934 GCF_000754665.1 Bison bison bison | reverse complement strand
CGCCTGAAGCACGGGTGCTGCGGGACGGAGCCCGGAGCCTAGAGGCGGCGGCGGGGAAGACGGCCAGAGACGAGTCCTGTCCTGTCCTCCGCACGGCTGGCGGCAGGTAGCGGCTTCCGCGCGCGTGCCGGGGTCGGCGCCGGAGGGAAAGGGGATAAGCTGTAGCGGCGGGCGCTCGGGCCCGTCCCGGGGCTGAGTGAATCCCCGGCGGGGCCAGGGGTGCTGCGCGCATGCTCGTGTCCGGGGCTCCCCGCCCGCGGCGCGGCGCTGCCCTGGAGCCCCTTGCTCGCTGCCCGCCGCGCGGTGACTCCCGGGCCGGGCTGTAACGGGACCGCGGAGGGAAGGAGGTCACCCCGGGGTTGTCTGGTTGTCTTCCCCCGACCCGACTCTCCAGGGAGCGGCCCCAGGCGCCAAGGCCGCCCCGGCCTTGTCGCCAAGCTCTCCCTTCCCCGCTTCACCCCCGGAACAAAAGGCTGGGGTCTCGCTGGGGAAAGGGCTTTCGCGGGATGAGCCGGGATGAGTAAAGAACAACTAGGAAATTGCCGAACTGAAGGTAGCTTGGGGGATATATTGATAGAAGCCCCGGATGAGGAAATCAATCTCGGAGATGGAAGTGACTCGCGCAAGGTCACTCAGCTCGTGGTGACTCCTTTAGTCTCTGGACTCCCTTCCCAGTGCTCATCTCCAAGCCAAGTCAGTAGTGTGTGCTCAGCGATTTAGGTTTGTCCACACATGGGTTTTAAAATCTCCTTTGGAGGAACCAGGCAGAAGGTGGCAGAGTCTATTGCACCCTCCCTCAATACACACCGGAGGCGAGAAGGAGCGGGGATGCGGGAGCAGGGCTGGAGAAGAGGCCACTCCGGATCTCCGGGTGGGGGCTGGCGCACGGGGAGCCCAGCCCTGTCCCCGTGAGCAGCGGGCACAGGCTCTCAGGAACAGAGCCTTCTGAGCATGGCTTGCCAGCCGCGGGGGTGTGCCTGCGACGGGAGCGGGGGCCGCGTGGGGCCCCAGTGCGCTCTGCTCCCTGGAAAGAAGTTCTGTAGGGAGAGGCTGGGGGAGCCGTCCTGATGCTTTGGGATGCGCGGATAGCATCCCCATCCCCGAAGCTTGGAGTGCTTTGTAATGGGCTCTACTTGGAAAGAAAGTTACTCTGTAGCGGGAAGATGGGCTGTCACTTCGCCTCTCTGAGCTTGGGGGTCACTGGCTGCAAAATGAGGGCTTTGTTTTGCATGATCTGTGTGATTTAGAAAGTTTGTGCCTCTCTCCTCCTTTCCATAATCTTTTATCTCTTTAGAGGGAAGATTGGTCGTGCATTTGTTGTGGTCAGCAATAGTCATTATCGCAGGGACTCCAGCCTTCCCTGGAAAAAACCTTTTTTTTTTTTTTTTTTAACTTTAGCAAAGCTATCCATGGGGATAAAGCATAAATGAGGGGCAGCCTTTGGGCCTGATAATGGCCTAGACAGAAAGGGATGGAGGGTTCAGAGGTGCTGGAAATGCTCCCCACCTTGACCTAAGTAGTGATAACACAGGGGCACACATTTAGATATTTGTAAAATTATTTCTGTGAGATTTATGCACTTGACTTATGAAAAGTGAAAGTCACACAGTCGTGTTGGACTCTGAGACCCCATGGACTGCAGCCCGCCAGGCTCCTCTGTCCGTGGAATTCTCCAGGCAAGAATACTGGAGTGGGCTGCCATGCCCTTCTTCAGGGGATCTTCCCAAGCCAGGAATTGAACCTGGGTCTCCTACATTGCAAGCAGATTCTTTACCGTCTGAGCCACCAGGGAAGCTCTTGACTTACACACTTGATTTATGTTTTACCTCAATAAAAAATAAATAAGAATTTAATGCTAAAAATCCACTCACTGTGGTAGCACACAGACTGGGGTAGTTTTCCACCTACTGCATTTTAGAGATACATTTAAAAACCACAAAAACTAAATCAGAAAAATTAATGAATAATAATAATAATAAAAGGGACAAGGAGCAAAGAAAGTTTAGCCATAATGGGAAATGAAATACAGACTGCAGAGTGCCTCACTAAATGCCTTTACATGAACGACCTCATATGACTCACAGTTCTTTAAGGGCAATATTGTTATTGTGCCTTTTTTATAGAGGAGAAAATAAAAGGTCACAGAGGTTAAATACCTTACTCAGGGGAGTGGAGGGTCGAGAACCTGGGTACACAGGTCTCGAATTCTATACATGCAACCACAGATAGGCAATTTTCAGGCACTTGAATCAGGGCAGAGCTATCAGGGTGACAGAGACTTGAAGGCTGGCTTCCCGCCGGGCCCCCTTTTGGTTCCTTTCCAGGAGTTGCTGTTGTTTCATATAATTGTGAGTGTGAGATCATGTCACCAACTGAAGCTAGCCAGCAGCAGACGGGATGGAGGAAGTGTGTGTGTATCTAAGAACATACAGTTTTAGGAACAGGAGAAAGCCAGCTGGGCTAGCCTGGCAACACTGTTTTCAGGATTTATTGTTCAAAAATCATAAAGTACAGGTTGTGATTTTGAAAATCAGTTAAATACACACAAAGAATAAACAATACAACCTAGAAAAGATCTGAAAACCAAAACATAATTCGCTCTAGAAAAAAACATGTAGGATTTTCACTAGAGAAGAACAGTCAACTTCCTTACAGTCTAGAATTTATAAATATATGTTTATTAATGCTAAAGTTTTTTTTAAAAAAAACCCACAAAAATAACTCAGCAGAAGGACGGAAATTTGTTTTCCAGCAAACATGTTATAAACATACTTACACTTAGTGCGGAAATATTTGAAACTTGAGGGTACAGGAACATTTTATCTAGAGAATGATCTTGAGAAACGTGTCCTCAGATGTGTTCTTCTAGTGATTTTACTTCTGCCTAAAATGCAGAACCCAGAGGAGTAGAATCGTGTTCGTCTTACCAGCTAATACCACATTGCAGTGTTGAATGTGTCTTGCTTTTGGAACTGGAAAGTTTTGGTTTGGAGAAGCTGGATTAAGTCGGGCAGCTAAAGAGGTATCTGGATGAATCTGCTTTGCCGAGTGCCATCCAGCGTGATTATGCATCACGAAGTTATCTTTAGGCGAGTTTTGCCATGTCACAGTTAGTGTTCCTGCCATCTGGCTGCGGGAATATTTAGAAGGGAATCGTAGTGTTTGACTGACTCTGCTGAGAGCATGGCAAAACAGACTTTGAGAGGGAACTATTAAATATGAGTTAGGGTTGGTGAGAAAGTGATTAATTGCTTCTTATTTAGCCATAGCACAAAACCGAAGAGACAGACGATTCTCAGCTGATGCCGAGCAGGTGCAGCACATATGTTTTCTCACTGACTTCAGCCAAGAGTGCACTTGAAACTTCCCCTTTGCAATTCTAGTTGGGTCTTTCCTTAGACCTGCCCAAGCAGGAACCCGATCCATTTTGCAGCAGGGGAATCGTGTGGTGAACTGCCTTGCTGAAGTGCCAAAGAGATAAGTGATGCAGAGCAAATATGGCAAAAATGCTAGGGGAGCATTATGTGGGCCAGACACCGTGCAAGATTTTCAAGTGCATCTTGAAGGAATATTCATCCTGTGTGGGCGATGTACTTCAGCAAGACACTGAATGTGAGATGGCAGCATGCAGAAAGGAAGTGCCAGGCCTGTCTATGGACTGTAAGCCTTTCGGTGCTGGGGAGTAGCTAGGAGGGGGCTGTAGAGAGCTTGTGAGAACTTGTGTCCAAATGAGTGCAGGTGTGTGTCAGGGCAAGATACCCAGGCTGCCATCCACTATGCCTTAAGAGCCAAAGGCTGCCTTTTACTGGAGGCTTTTGTGCCTGGCTAGGCTAAGAGCTTTCTACATATGAAATCAATCCAATGGCCCTGTAAGGGAGCTGATTCTTTCTAGTCCCATTATCAGGCTTCCCAGGGGTAAAGACTCCACCTGCCAATGCAGGAAATTAAGGAAACGTAGGAGACACCAGTTCAATCCCTGAGTCAGGACGATCCCCTGAAGGAGGAAATGGAAACCCACTCCAGTATTCTTGCCTGGAAAATCCCGTGGACAGAGAAGCCTGGTGAGCTACAATCTATGGGGTCACAAAGAGTTGGACACAACTGAGCAACTGAGCTCTCATGCACTCCCATTATCAGATGGACACAGGGGCCAAGAGCTAAACCACTCTGGGAATGATCATGCCACGCCCTGCTCTGGTTCTATCAGCCAACTCATAAGTCCAAGATGCCCTTTACCTGTCTGACTCTCCTTTATTGCACCTGCACTCCTGGAGGGCAGGAACTATGTCTGCTTCATCTCTTCTCAGCACCTGCATCATTGGTGGCAGGTGATGAATGAGTGAGTGAATGAATGGGTATATTCATATTTAAAGACCAAAAGCCAATTTTGATTAGCTGTCCTTTTGACTTTTAATGTCTCATTTCTCTCTGTAAATATGGATCATCAGGCATGAGTGTACAATTGACATCTCCCTAAAGCTGAAGGATGTTAAGCTCAGCCTGTAAGATCAGAATGCCTCTGCTTCTTTTAGAAATTAAATATTATTATTTCTTCTTTTGTAAAATGCTTGTAATTCAAAATATCTGGGTTTGAATCTTGCATTCATCACTTAGTTATATGACATTACTTCACCTGTCTGTGTCTCAGTTTTTTCATCTGTAAAGTGGACCTAGTAATAATACTACTTATCTCCTATTTAGGGTAAATAACCTAAGTTAAGCCTAAGACAGTGCTTGGTTCATAGCAACGGTCAATAAATTAGCTATTATTATTATTATCATTATCATCTGATGTTTTAAAAAATTTTTGCCTGAAATGCTCTTCGTTCCATAAAGCATTAGAGGAGTTAACAACAAAAGATTAATAGATAATGAAACAGCAGTAAAGAGAACACACAGATTAAAAAGCAACATAAAATTAGAAGGGGGCTTCCCTGGTGGCTCAGTGGTAAAGAATCCACCCGAGAATGCAGGAGATATGGGTTCGATCCCTGATCCGGGAAGATTCCACATGCCATAGAGCAACTAATTCCATGTGCCACAACTACTGAGCCTGTGCTCTGGAGCCCAGAAGCCACAACTACTGAGCCCACGGGCCCTAGGGCTCATGGAGAAGCCACTGCAATGAGAAGTCCCTGCACTGCCACTAGAAAAAAGCCCACACAACAAGGAAGACCCAGCACAGCCAAAACTAAATAAATAAAATTATTTTGAAAAAGATAAAATTAGAGGTAGTTTAGTGAACAAGATTATGTTATAAAGTGCAGGTAATTTCTAGAGATGAGTTTAAGGTTTGGTGTAGTTTCTGGAGATGGAATTAAAAATTTGTCAGAGCTTCCCAGTAGCCAAAACAAAGAGGGAAACACAAATAGTTACCTGATCCACAGTGACCATGAGATAAAAAGAGATCAGTTACACAGCTTTTCCTGGTCCTGGAACTTGGGATGGCCTTCTCCTGGCGAGTCCTCAAAGCAGTCTCTGTTGCCATAGAGACCTAAGTCTTCAACATGGTTCCTACCATGAAGACAATGAAAATTTTGTGGTGGAAGGTAATAATAAGTGTTTCCTAGAATGTTACTGACTGCAGTTCTGGAGACATACTCCCAGAGCACAACCCTATAGAAGCTCTTCTGTGAAGGGCCAGAGTACAGTGGTTGGGGGATATACTGTTTCCTTAGCTGTGCTTACTGAGTTCCTGGGAGAGTAGAAAGATTCTTTCTTCCAAACATTATAGTTCTTGTGAGAATCAGGTGAACAGTCCTATCTTTAAGACCATTGGTTCTGATAGAAGCTATATAAATGAGCCAGATCAGTTTACTTTATCCAGAAAACAGTCCAAAGGTGTCATCATACATGTATACTCATTAATAGATGTGTTCATGAATTTTCTTAATACTAGTAATCCCATAATCTCCCTTTAGCTACTGTTAGAAAAATAAATATCCAGTACTCTGTACTATCTTTTAGGCCCCATAAGACACTTAGTACCTCTTGGTAGTAAGAATAAGTGATATTTGATTTTTAAACTTTTTTATTAGTACTTGAAATAATGGACATGTCTTTTTAGTCTCATGTTTTATATATATGTAATGTATATATTAATGTATATATTAACCCAAATATGATTTTATTAGGATTACATTCAGCTGCCAAGATGAACATAACAAAAAACAATGCACACATGAGAATCTGGCTTAAACAGATACAAGTGTGTCCTGTAGAAATAGACTCCCAAGAAATGCAGTCCAGGGCTGATCAGTTCAGTTCAGTTAGTTGCTCAGTCGTATCTGACTCTTTGCCACCCCATGGACTGCAGCACGCCAGGCCTCCGTGTCCATCACCAACTCCCAGAGTTTACTCAAACTCATGTCCATCGAGCCAGTGATGCCATCCAACCATCTCATCCTCTGTCATCCCATTCTCCTCCTACTTTCAATCTTTCCCAGCATCGGGGTCTTTACCAGGGAGTCAGTTCTTCGCATCAGGTGATCAAAGTGTTGGAATTTCAGCTTCTGCATCAGTCCTTCCAATGAATATTCAGGACTGATTTGGACTGGTTGGATCTCCTTGCAGTCCAAGGGACTCTCAAGAGTCTTCTCCAACACCACAGTTCAAAAGCATCAGTTCTTTGGTGCTCAGCTTTCTTTATAGTCCAACTCTCACATCCATACATGACTACTGAGAAAACCATAGCTTTGACAAGATGGACCTTTGTTGGCAAAATAATGTCTCTGCTTTTTAATATGCTGTCTAGGTTGGTCATACCTTTTCTTCAAAGGAGCAAGCATCTTTTAATTTCATGGCTGCAGTCTTGGCTGAAGATGGAGCTCAAGCTGTGCTATCAGAGAAGCAGCCTCTATCCATCTTCCTGCTTCACTGTCCTCACCATGTAAGACCTCATCTGAAATCTAGTTGCTTCATGGTCACAATATGGCTGCCATATCTCTAGGCTTACATCTTTAGGCAAGAAGAAAGTGTGTGTTGGTTGCTCAGTTGCGTCCAACTCTTTGCAGCCCATGGACTCTAGCCTGCCAGATTCCTCTGTCCGTGGAACTCTCCAGTCATGAATACTGTAGTTAGTGGGTGGCCATTTCCTTCTCCAGGGGAACTTCCCCACCCAGGTATTGAACCTGGGTCTCCTGTATTACAGGCATATTCTCGGCCATCTGAGCCACCAGGGAAGCCCCAGGCAAGAAGAAAGGAAAGGTATAAATACCTAAAGAGTGAGGGCCCTTCTATTAGGGACGCTTGAGAAGACTCTACACATGGACATCACCAGATGGTCAACACCGAAATCAGATTGATTATATTCTTTGCAGCCAAAGATGGAGAAGCTCTATACGGTCAACAAAAACAAGACCAGGAGCTGACTATGGCCCAGATCATGAACTCCTTATTGCCAGATTCAGACTGAAATTGAAGAAAGTAGGGAAAACCACTAGACCATTCAGGTATGACCTAAAGCAAATCCCTTATGATTATACAGTGGAAGTGAGAAATAGATTTAAGGGACTAGATCTGATAGATAGAGTACCTGATGAACTATGGATGGAGGTTCGTGACATTGTACAGGAAACAGGGATCAAGACCATCCCCGTGGAAAAGAAATGCAAAAAAGCAAAATGGCTGTCTGGGGAGGCCTTACAAATAGCTGTGACAAGAAGATAAGTGAAAAGCAAAGGAGAAAAGGAAAGATATAAGCATCTGAATGCAGAGTTCCAAAGAATAGCAAGAAGAGATAAGAAAGCCTTCCTCAGCGATCAATGCAAAGAACTAGAGGAAAACAACAGAATGGGAAAGACTAGAGATCTCTTCAAGAAAATCAGAGATACCAAGGGAACATGTCGTGCAAAGATGGGCTCGATAAAGGACAGAAATGGTATGGACCTAGCAGTAGCAGAAGATATTAAGAAGAGGTGGCAAGAATACACAGAAGAACTGTACAAAACAGATCTTCATGACCCAAATAATCACGATGGTGTGATCACTGACCTAGAGCCAGACATCCTGGAATGTGAAGTCAAGTGGGCCTTAGAAAGCATCACTACGAACAAAGCTAGTGGAGGTGATGGAATTCCAGTTGAGCTCTTTCAAATCCTAAAAGATGATGCTGTGAAAG
>NW_011489342.1:2863188-2863715 GCF_000754665.1 Bison bison bison | reverse complement strand
ATTATATTCTTTGCAGCCAAAGATGGAGAAGCTCTATACGGTCAACAAAAACAAGACCAGGAGCTGACTATGGCCCAGATCATGAACTCCTTATTGCCAGATTCAGACTGAAATTGAAGAAAGTAGGGAAAACCACTAGACCATTCAGGTATGACCTAAAGCAAATCCCTTATGATTATACAGTGGAAGTGAGAAATAGATTTAAGGGACTAGATCTGATAGATAGAGTACCTGATGAACTATGGATGGAGGTTCGTGACATTGTACAGGAAACAGGGATCAAGACCATCCCCGTGGAAAAGAAATGCAAAAAAGCAAAATGGCTGTATGGGGAGGCCTTACAAATAGCTATGAAAAGAAGAGAAGCGAAAAGCAAAGGAGAAAAGGAAAGATATAAGCATCTGAATGCAGAGTTCCAAAGAATAGCAAGAAGAGATAAGAAAGCCTTCCTCAGCGATCAATGCAAAGAACTAGAGGAAAACAACAGAATGGGAAAGACTAGAGATCTCTTCAAGAAAATCAGAGAT
>NW_011489342.1:2861985-2862843 GCF_000754665.1 Bison bison bison | reverse complement strand
AGATATTAAGAAGAGGTGGCAAGAATACACAGAAGAACTGTACAAAACAGATCTTCATGACCCAAATAATCACGATGGTGTGATCACTGACCTAGAGCCAGACATCCTGGAATGTGAAGTCAAGTGGGCCTTAGAAAGCATCACTACGAACAAAGCTAGTGGAGGTGATGGAATTCCAGTTGAGCTCTTTCAAATCCTAAAAGATGATGCTGTGAAAGTGCTGCACTCAATATGCCAGCAAATTTGGAAAACTCAGCAGTGGCCACAGGACTGGAAAAGGTCAGTTTTCATTCCAATCCCAAAGAAAGGCAATGCCAAAGAATGCTCAAACTACAGCACAGTTGCACTCATCTCACACGCTAGTAAAGTAATGCTGAAAATTCTCCAAGCCAGGCTTCAGCAATACATGAACCGTGAACTTCAAGCTTGAACCAGTTGTTCAAGCTGGTTTTAGAAAAGGCAGAGGAACCAGAGACCAAATTGCCAACATCTGCTGGATCATCAAAAAAGCAAGAGAGTTCCAGAAAAACATCTATTTCTGCTTTATTGACTATGCCAGAGCCTTTACCTGTGTGGATCACAATAAACTGTGAAAAATTCTGCAAGAGATGGGAATACCAGACCACCTGACCTGCCTCTTGAGAAATTTGTATGCAGGTCAGGAAGCAACAGTTAGAACTGGACATGGAACAACAGACTGGTTCCAAATAGGAAAAGGAGTACGTCAAGGCTGTATATTGTCACCCTGCTTATTTAACTTATATGCAGAGTACATCATGAGAAACACTGGGCTGGAAGAAGCACAAGCTGGAATCAAGATTGCTGGGAGAAATATCAATAACCTCAGATATGCAGATG
>NW_011489342.1:2859163-2861885 GCF_000754665.1 Bison bison bison | reverse complement strand
ACAGTGTCAGACTTTATTTTGTGGGGCTCCAAAATCACTGCAGATGGTAATTGCAGCCATGAAATTAAAAGACGCTTACTCCTTGGGAGAAAAGTTATGACTAACCTAGATAGCATATTGAAAAGCAGAGACATTACTTTGCCAACAAAGGTCCATCTAGTCAAGGCTATGATTTTTCCAGTGGTCATGTATGGATGTGAGAGTTGGACTGTGAAGAAAGCTGAGCGCCAAAGAATTGATGCTTTTGAACTGTGATGTTGGAGAAGACACTTGAGAGTCCCTTGGACTGCAAGGAGATCCAACCAGTCCATTCTGAAGGACATCAGCCCTGGGATTTCTTTAGAAGGAATGATGCTAAAGCTGAAACTCCAGTACTTTGGCCACCTCATGCAAAGAGTTGACTCATTGGAAAAAACTCTGATGCTGGGAGGGATTGAGGGCAGGAGGAGAAGGGGACGACAGAGGATGAGATGGCTGGATGGCATCACTGACTTGATGGACGTGTGTGTGAGTGAACTCCGGGAGTTGGTGATGGACAGGGAGGCCTGGCGTGCTGCGATTCATGGAGTTGCAAAGAGTTGGACACGACTGAGCAACTGAACTGAACTGAACTGCCTTTTTATATAGAAAGTGATGGCCTCCCCAGCTACTTCTGGCTACATCTCATTGGCCAGCATGGTGTCACAGTGCTGCTCTAAAATGTAAAATCTGAAATCAAATAGTTTCAGCTAGGTAAACTGCAACTGCTACCCCCCACCCTCCTCCAGCTAGGGAGGAGTTGCTCTAAAGAAGAAGAGGAAATGGTTATTGAGTAGGCAACTAAAATTATCAACCATTTGACATAACTTCCATTATTAGCCTGTCTAATTATGTTCTTGACTTAATTAGAAACTACAAAAGGTGACTCAGTAATTTAAAATGTTACACTTTTTTAGTTTTTCATGCAATTAACATTAGAGGATGAAACATACCCAGCTGCCTTATGTAGCTTCCTAAATCTCTGTTACCAGCCTTGCTTCTTTTCTAAATTGCAGATCCAAATTTCCATTTGCCAAAAGGACCTCATATGCTTCAAATTAAACTCAGTTCTCCCCACCTATGCACCACCCCCAACACCCACACATTTGTTCCTGCCTTCTTTAATTAATACTGGATTGTCTTGGCAAGGAGCTGTGGGGTTATCCTAGGCTCTTCCTTCTCCCCCCACCCATCCCAGACATCCAAATTTTTATCCTCCTTGGCTCTATCCCACTGCAGTTACTCTAATTCAAATAAATATCCATCCTTGCCTTGTGTGAATCCCCAGATTGATCTACCTACTTGCTACTTCTTATCCCTATGATTCATTTTCCACAATGCCCCCTAGGGTGCTGTGTGTAAAACATGCTGCATCTAACATGTCTCCTTTTTTAAAAAGTTAAAAGAAAATAAACCTCAGACTCCTGAACAACCTAGCTCTGTGAGCACTGTGCTCGCTGGGACTGTTTGCTACTCACCCTGTACATGCCTACGTGGCAAAGCTTTGCTCATCCCCTCCCCACTCCCTTCAGTCACCAAAGACCTGTCTTAGAAGTTTCTTATGCTTTTCATGGTCCATAAGCCATGGAAGCAATTAATTATCTTTTCATTTATATTTCCAGAACACTTTATATTTCTATTAATATGTTTTTGCCCTGGATTCTGTTTTGCCTGATATTAATCATGCTGCACGACTTAAAAAAAAAAAAGGCAGCCTTATTACAATATAATTCATATACCATAAAATTCAGTCTTTTAAAGTATTCAATTCAGTGGTTGTTAGAATATTCACACAGTCACACAACTAACACCATCATCTTAATTCCAGAACATTTTTATCATCCCCAAAAGAAACCCATTAGACACCCCTTCCCATACCCTTCTCCTCAGCCCTGACAACTACTAATCTATTTTTTATTTTTTTTGGATTTACCCATTCTGAAATTTCATATGAATGGAATCATACAGTATATGATTGACTTCTTCGCATAGTGTCTTTTGCGTTTATCCGTGCTATAGCATGTATCAGTACTTCATTCCTTTTTATTGCTAAATAATAGCACAGCCATACTACATTTGTTTATCCACTCATAAGTTGATTGATGGTTGGGCTGTTTCTACACTTTGACTATATTAAGCAATGCTATTATAAACTTTCATGTATAAGTTTTTGTGTAGGCAAATGTTTTCATTTCTCTTGGAGATACGTTGGAGTGCAGTTGCCGATCTTATGATAATTCTGTTTAATGTTGTGGGGAACTTACAAACACTTCCAAAGTGGCTGCTCCATTTTACATTTTCAGCAGCAAAGTATGAGGGTTCTGTACCAATTTTTAGTGTCTACTTGAGTATTGTTTCCATTGTTTTATTTTCAAAGTTTTAAACATCACTTTGTTTTAGCTGTGTTCCTTATAAAGGAGATACAGTTAATTTTTAAATCAATTTGAATATCTTTGTCCTTTAGTAGGAGAAGCTAATAATCTGTTTATAGTTATTATGATTACTGATATATTGGAATTTATTTTGTGCCTTTTATATACCCTTGGACTGCAAGAAGATCCAACCAGTCCATTCTAAAGGAGATCAGTCCTGGGTGTTCTTTGGAAGGAATGATGCTAAAGCTGAAACTCCAGTACTTTGGCCACCTCATGCGAAGAGTTGACTCATTGGAAAAGACTCTGATGCTGGGATGGATTGGGGGCAG
>NW_011489342.1:2807363-2859063 GCF_000754665.1 Bison bison bison | reverse complement strand
AGTACTTTGGCCACCTCATGCGAAGAGTTGACTCATTGGAAAAGACTCTGATGCTGGGATGGATTGGGGGCAGGAGGAGAAGGGGACGACAGAGGATGAGATGGCTAGATGGTATCACCGACTTGATGGACGTGAGTTTGAGTGAACTCTGGGAGTTGGTGATGGAGAGGGAGGCCTGGCGTGCTGCAATTCATGGGGTGGCAAAGAGTCGGACACGACTGAGCAACTGATCTGATCTGATCTGATATACCATATGCTTTATTGTTACCTCTTTTTCCCCTTTTTTCCTGCCTTTCTAGCAAAGTGCCTGGCACATAGTAGCTTTCAATACATAAGTATTATAGGGCTTCCCAGGTGGCTCAGTGGTAAAGAATCTGCCTGCCAATGCAGGAGACCTGATTTGATCCCTGGGTTGGGAAGATCCCCTGGAGAAGGAAATGGCAACTCACTCCAGTATTCTTGCCTGGGAAATCCCATGGACAGAGAAGCCTGGTGGGCTACAGTCCACGGGGTCATAAAAGAGTTGCACCTGACTTAGCAACTAAACAGCAGCTGCAAGTATTATGAGCTATCATTCCTGGATAGGAGCCAGGTATCTATAGATTTATTTTTTCATCAAGTATTCGTTAATTGCCTGATATTCATGTTTATAGTTTCACTCAGTGGCTGTCATAGTGCCTAACATATGGAAGAAGCTCAGTAAATACTTTCTGCATTGACTGTGCAAAGGGCGAGATGCTTGTCAGAAGCTGGGTGAAGTAGTGGAGAGTGCACACGCTTAGGGGCAGTTCACTTGGGTTGAATGTGGCTATGTCAAGTTCCAACTATTTGATCTTGGGCTATGACTTTACGTCTTTGAGCCTTTGTTTCCTTATCTGTGAAATGGGGATTAGTATCTGTCATACAGAGTTACTTGGGGGGATGTAAGATAATTATGTAAACAACAATCAGAATTGTTAACACAGGAAATCTGCTTTGTACATGTGAGCTATTGTTTTTTTAATGATTGCTTAACAAAGAGCTCCCCCAGCCAAGTACATCAGTGTGAAATCATCAGCCATATCTGCCCAGTGAATAAACATAGTAAAAAAAAAAAAAAAAAAACTCTGGCCCCTTTGCTATGTGTCTGACATAAATAATTATGACCCTAGTAGAAGAGGAGACATTTTTCTTCTCATGGTAGAACCGAGGAAACGGACCAGAGATGTAGTTGTATTTCCTTTTAATGATGCAGAAATAGATTTTAAGAGAGCTGTTTTTTGTTCTAATATTCTTCTAAACTTTTACATGAAACATTTTTGTTCATCATGTTGCTCCCCAGTATTTCAGAGGAAGAATAAAGAAGCTTCACAAACAGGTGAGATAACTGCCTAAAACCAGACGAGCAAGTGAACATTTTTTCCTACATTTTAACAAATTGTGCGTGACTTTTTTTTCTGGTTTTCACCCAAATTTGTATGTCCTAAGGTTTTAGAAATTCACCTGCAGACTCGTAGAAGGAAGAAGGCTAAATCAAATCTGGGTTTATGCCTGATGTTGTGCGTTCCTGGTGGTCATGGATGGTCAGTGAGTTTTAAGTAATGGTGGTTGACCTGTAGTCATTTTGATGTTGTCTTTGTAAACAATGAATGCTGAAGAACGATGGGTCCAGATACCTGTCTGTAAGATCTAGGAGTGCATTATTTGGGGAAAGGAGAAAGAAAGCCACCTCCTGTCTTTTCAGACCTGTGCCCCCTCCCAGTTATGGTGCTGTCTTGTTTATTCCCATTTAATGAATGACTAGTTACAAATGGAACCAACTCGCAAATGATTCGTGCCTGATGGGCAATCATGTTTCAGAATTGTTCCTCATTGTATAATAACCACGTATTAACAGAAGAATTAAACCTTAGGGTTTATGGATTAGATTGAGGAGAATTATTTTACTGTATTCTTGATTGTCTTCTGAGCCCACCTGGTCAGTGACTTTGACGTTAGTGACTGGCTGTAGGAGTGGGTGCAGCTTTCCTGGAGGTCTGCATGCAGGACCTGGCCGGCAAAGCCCACAGCTCGCAGTACTACTCTTTGTGGACCCAGCTTACTTACACCAAATGGTCAAGACACAGTTATGTTTTTCTTTATTTGTTTATTCATTTGTATTTACCTTTTAGATGTAGAGGGGTCTCCTAAGATAATGCAAAACATTAAAAAAAATACTTCTCCACAATTGTCCCAATAAATAAAGCAATCCAAAACTTTCTTTTTTAAATTAGTTTTTGCAGTGGGTAGTAATGCCCAAAATGTGTGCATATATGTGCTCAGTCATGTCTGAGTCTTTTGCAACCTGATGTCCATGGAATTTTCCAGACAGGAATACCGGTGTGAGTTGCCATGCCCTCCTCCAGGGGATCTTTCTGACCCAGGAATCAAGCCTGTGTCTCCTATGTCTCTTGCATTGGCAGGTGGATTCTTTACCATTGCGCCACCTGGGAAGCAATGCCCAAGATACATACTTCAAAAAGTATAAAAATGTAAAAACAATATACAGTATAAATTGAGTCTTTCTCACAGCTAGTCTCATAAAATTCGTTCAGTTAATTGTTTTATGCCTTGTCACTGTTTTTATCTGTTCACAGCAGTGTATTTTCTTATGCTTTTCATCTATCATCTATCCTTTGTCCTGTTCCTTTCCCACTTTTTCTTTCTAATTTTTTTGTGTAGATCTTGTGCTGGTTCTCTTTATTGGTTCCTTGTTTTAGTATTCATCTTAGAATAAATTGTATGCTTTTTGTGTTTGTGTTAGTCACTCAGTCATGTCCAACTCTTTAAGACCCTGTGGACTATAACCTGCCAGACCCCTCTGTCCGTGGAACTCTCCAGGCAAGAATACTAGAGTGGGTTGCTATTCCCTTCGCCAGGGGATCTTCCCAGCCCAGGGACTGAACCCGGGTCTCCTGTATTGCGGCAGATTCTTTACCATCTGAGTCACCAGGGAAGTCTAGACCAACTATTTGCAAGATAATTATGCGAGGAGAAGACCAGGGCAGGTTCTAGACCAGGGAGAGTCAGAGAAGCGCTCCTTATGACAGAGAGTGAGGGCAGGGAGAGAGGAGAAGGAGAGAGAGAGGCTTTAGACTGCTCATGATTTCCTCTCTCCCTCGCCCTCGCCCATTTCTAGTGGTGCGCCTGCTGGAATGGCTTGCCTTTGCCTCCTTCCATGTTCCCGGTGTGTCTAGGGTCCAAGGTCACCCCTGTGCTGTCCTACACACACTTTTCCATTGTTCTAAACAAGTGTCGGTGGGACTTCCTCACCAACTTGCTCATAGGAGCCAGTGCTTCTTATTTTGGAGAATGACACTGTGAGGCCCGCAGCCACAGGCCCGCCCTCTACATTGTAGGCTACACCACCTTACCTGTACCCTGCATTTGGTTGTCCTGGGCATCAGGCAGCTCTGTCTCATTTACTGAAATTCAAGGTGACAGAAATCTAGTTTTTCCCCCTCAAAATCAAGATTATATTTCTGAGATTCCCCCTTCCTTCCTATTTTGAAACAGTTTCCCAGAAAAGGCAGGAACAGAGATATTTTCATTCTGCCATCTGAAAACCAGAAGACCTCCTTGAACTCAGTGTTGTTTTGAAAAGTGTTGTTTTGAAAAGTGTTTGCTAATTTAAAAGACTAAAGTCTCATCTATGCTGCCCTGTAGGCCAAGTGTCTCCTTTGCCAAGAAGCCACCATATCATTAATTTAAAAATTACATTTGAAAGAATGTTGCTTTTTAGAGAGGACTATAGCCTATTTTTTATTTGTTTAATGCTTATCTCAAAGTACTTATTTGGTCCTTACACTTATGCAAATCAGAGAAGAAGGAACATGCTTTACATTTTTATAGATGGAGAAATAGATAACCATTAAAACCAGAACTAGAGACCTGTTCTCCCTACTATTCTTCTCTGATGACAGCATTTCTAACATGCCAGGTGAAGCTTTTCCAGTGAGCACTGTAAGCTTTGAGCATCTCACATCCAGAAGATATTTTATTCCCGTACCATAATAAGGCCTGAGCTTCCCTTGCGGCTCAGCTGGTAAAGAATCCACCCACAATGCAGGAGACCTGGGTTCGATTCCTGCAGGGTTGGGAAGATCCCCTGGAGAAGGGAAAGGCTACCCACTCCAGTAACAGTTGGACAGAAATTTCTCCTGCCCTTTTCTTCCCTTCCTATTTTAGTTGGAAATATTTTTCTTAAAGTGTCAAGATAATTATTTCATCTGTAGACACAATAAATGTACTGCTGCCAAGCCATGTCTCCATCTTTTGCTTGAGTAGTTGGCATGACCCTGGTATGTATGTTTTCTATTTCCTTCCCATAGCAACACCAAAGCAATGGTGTTCAGCATTACCTTTGGCCTTGGCAATACCAAGATACCTAAGACACAGTTCCTATCTTTGAACCTTCAAGGAGCCCATGGCCCAGTGAAGGGAGACACATTGACATGTGAAAGGAAATTGCCAGCGTCTCTAGTGCCATGATAAAATTGCGAACAAAGTACTATTGGGGCAGTTAGCTCTGGCAAAGGGAGAAGAAAATCTGTGCAGAGAAGTTAGCACCTGAGTGTGTTTTAGAGGATTGGTGGGAATTTTCCAGGTGGTGAAGGCCATCACATCCAGCCTGCATAGCATGGACAAACACACAGAGATATAAAGAAAAGATATGTAACAAAGTGTCACAAATGTAGCCGCGGTAAAGGGTAGGATTTGTAGAATTGATTGGAGGATGAGATGGAGAACTTGACTCCATAGCCAAGAGCCTTTCTTTAGGAGAGGCGTCTATGTGAATAAGGGAATGATGCCGTGTAGTCTGAGAGGTGAGACTTCCAGTCAGTGTATCAGGCTTGGCTGTCAGTAAAGTGTGCTCACTGCCGTGGGATAGAATGTGGCTGGTGACAGAGCTGATGATGCCTCCTGGCTGCAGGTTGTTTGAGGTTCTAGCAGAACTTCAAGCTGGACAGGGAACTAGAGGCACCAGAACTTGAACCAGGCATCCTGATCTGGCCCAAGCTGAAGCAGTTATTCCTACTGTGAAAATACTTTAACTCATCTGAAGTCTCAGAAGTAAAACTGGATCAGAAAGAATGTGTCTTGTAGACTTGTTCCCTGTGGCCCCTCTAGTCAGTACATTCTTTCCTCAGTGATTCTCAGAACAGCATTTTAAGAGTATTCACAGTCCCAGGGGAAAAGTGACCACCTCAGCCTTAGAAAGTAAAAAACATCCTCCTTATGGAATCTCTTGTTGGTTGTTGTTGTTCCGTCGCTAAGTCATGTCTGACTTTTTGCCACCCGGTGGACTGCAGCAAGCTGGGTTCTTCCGTCCTTCACTATCTTGGAATTTGCTCAAATTCTCGTCCGTTGAGTTGGTGATGCTATCTAGACATCTCACCCTCTGCCGCCCCCTTCTCCTTTTGCCTTCAGTCTTTCCCAGCATCAAGGTCTTTTCCAGTGATGATATAATAAATTAGAGAGGTGGTAATTTATTTTATAAAATGACTTGTTATTTTATAACATTGATTATGGATTTCCACTAAATAATAAAGTCCTTTTGTATCCTTAAAGCATAGCTCGATTTTTCCAAAATTAGAGATGCCATTTTTCAGAAGCATAGCTGTTACATAAAATGAGGCTTGCTTATAAATGTGTGATTAATATCATGTATTTTTAATTAGCCTCATTCTTCTTTTAGCTAATTCAAGGCAGCAAAAAAAAAGAAAACATGAAATCAATATTTTCTCCTTTCACTGTTGGGAACCACACAGACAATGATTTTTGCGGCATTTAGTGATAATTTAAATGCCTGAGTCAATGATAAATATTACCAATATTTTTATTTATATCCTTTACCCTGATACTGTTCAGTTATTATAATGAATTCAGTGATTTGGGAACAAATTTGTGATTCAGTAAGAGTCTTTTAAAAGGAAACCAATTTCTGAGCTCGTTGTAAGTATGACTTAGTAGCTTTCATATTAGGTTGTGGTTAAAGTTTATCTTGGTTTTACAACACTCATAGACAATATGCATTCACCCTTTAAGCATTGCATGTGTGTGCCTGCTAAGTCACTTCAGTCATGTCTGACTCTTTGTGACCCTATGGTCTGTAGCCCACCAGGCTCCTCTGTCCATGGGATTCTCCAGGCAATACTGGAATGGGTTGTCATGCCCTCCTCCAGGGGATCTTCCCAACCCAGGGATCAAACCAGAGTCTCTTACGTCTCCTGCATTGGCAGGCAGGTTCTTCTACCACTAGTGCCGCCTGGGAAGCATTTCAGCAGATAATTAGCTGTCATATCCAGTCAGACCTGAACAGATTCAGCTTCAGGAGCTGTTGTTGGCCCGTGTGGATCTCAGGTGTGGGAAGCTCTTCATATCACCTGAGTGAAAGGTGAATGGCGCTCAGCTCCGTTTCTCTTTCCTTTGTGTGTCAATTCCAGTCCTAAGTACAGTGCCATTTTCATGGATCCAGCCTGCTGAAATGAACTGGGTCTACAGAAGAAAGAGCCTTCTCAGTAGAGGACACAACTTCCATCTAAGTGGGGCAGGGCGTTTCAACATCCTGGTTGTTAAAGAACAGGGCTATTCAGACTTCAGTGAGCACAAAATCTCTTGTTGGCAAGAGACTCGAAAATTCCAATTCAGTAGGTCTGAGGTGGAGACCATGCATTCTTACAACATTCTAGAGCTACCCAAGGTGTGGTTCCCAGACCAGCAGTTTAGACCCCACCTGGGAATTTGCTAGAAATGCAGAATTTCAGGCCCCACCCTAGACCTACTGAATCAGAATCTACATTTTAACAGGACTCCTTGGGCAATTTATCCTCCATTACAGTTGGGAAAACACTGCTCCAGACCACTGTTCCCCAAAGGACCAAGGTTAGGTATCACTAAGGAAGCCTGAAATGAGTTTAGATGGTACAAAGGTGAACATTTTATTTTAATAATCATTAAGTTGATTTTTATTATCACCATCCATTGATGGCAAGTGATATTGACTTCCATTTATGGTAATAATTTAACTGAAAGTTAGTTCAGGTGGTGTGTGGATGTGGTTAAAAACTATGAAAGTCATAGGTTTACAAGTGATGTAAGTTAACATGACGCTTAAGAGCATGGACTCTGGAGCCTGACACCTCAGATTTGAAGGCAGCTCTTCCAGTAATTCACTCTGTTACTCTAAGCAGGTTTCTTAACCTCTCTGGGCCTGTTTCCTCATCTGAAAGATAGCAGTAATAGTAGTATCGATCTGATTAGGATACTGTGGGGCTTAAATGGGTTTATATATGAAAAGTGCTAAGGATAGGGCCTGGCACATAGCAAGGGCTGTGTCAGGACTAACTTATCTTACTATAATCTAGAACAGCAATATTCAAGAATTTATTTTATCCTACACTTTTTATTTCCCCCTGCCCTATCCCCTGCTTCCTTTCCTACTCAGATCAACATGCCCCACTATCCCCAAAAGGCTAAATATTCTAGGAATTTTGTACTATTGAGGGTGAGAGCACCAACTTCCGCTTGCCCAATAGGGGGGCAGTCTTCACTGAGCAAGGTGGAGGGTGGGGCATGAGAGCTTACAGGTGGGAAGACCCAGGAGAGGAGGACTCTGCCCAGAGAATTCGCTCTGAAACAATGAGGAAGTGACAACAGAAAGTGACCACTTGTAAATCATTTTCACCATTACCTGGAGAGATTTTTTTTAAGTTCTTTATTATTTTACTTATAGCTTTGGCAGTTTTACCACATATTTTTAGAGAACCTCTTTGTGTGTGCCTTATATGCTCATGTACTCTAGGGTTGTGATTTCCTGGCCACGAAGCACCTTTGATAAATAAATGCCTGATTGATAGAGTGTCAGGACCCTGCTGAAACCTTGATGTGAGAAATGAATGGCCTCACAGGGTTCTCCCACCTGCATTAGTTCAGAGGTGAGAAATCTCTCTTCTCTTTTCCCGACTTCATAACCAAAGAAACAAGGGATTCAGTTGGACAGTGTCAAAACATAAAAAGTTATGAGTGGCCAGAGAACCTTATTTTCAGATTCCTATTCAAATATATTTTTAGAACCAGCAAAAGACACTTTTGTCAAATAGTAGCAGTAATCCTTGCTTATATGTTAAAAAATAGGCACATTTTCTATTTATGAACAGCTGTGTTCTGACAAACTATTCTTGGAGAGAAATGTGATTATGACAAGAGCAACTGGTGTGTAAAATTGTCAACCATGAGTTATTTCTCTCTGAAATAATATTTATAATATAATTATATATATAAATTTATATAATATATTTAAATATATTATATATAATATACATATATATTATAAATAAATATATTTAAATATATAAAATATATTTATAAGTATAATATAATAATATTTATTTATATGTAATAACATACATAGTTAACTTTTTAATATAAAAACATAGGCAAGCTCAGTCCATCTCTCTCTCTGAATGAGAACAGACAGATTGATCAAGTAGGGAATGAAGGGGAGAGGGGAGGAAGGGAAGATGAGAAAGTTCATCACCTGTACTAAGTAAGCATCAATTCTTCTGCCCCAGCCCCACCCCTCACCGGCTCCCTGTAAAGCAGTTGGCTTCTGGCATCTTATGGGTCCTTGGATGAGCTGCAGACATGTTCTGTTGATCCACTGGTTTTCAAAAATGCTTTCATTTGGTTTTACTTCAAAATTGGGATTCACATGAAAATCTGGATATGGGGACTTTGGGGGGGAAAATGGGAAGATCTGGTCAATACTGGACTTGCATAACCACTGCATATCAATCAGGCAGAGTTGAGGGAGCACTCCTGCTTCAGGCCCAGGTCTTCTCTCCTGTTGGCCCGGCTTCTCCACACCTTACCTTCCACTGTTTCCTCACCTCTGAGTCCATGGTCACAGTGGTCGGTTCTCTGCCTGCAAGCGGTGCTAGGAACAGGAATTCGTGGCTTCTGGCTGAGGGAGGCAGGACTCACAATAGAAGAAATTCCTCAGGCTTAGGAAAAGTGTTCAAAAGATGGTGGACGGCCACATGCCAGATGTCCCACCTCGACCCAAGGAAGGAGACACTTGCAGAATAGTGTCTTGAAGCCCCTCTGTGGTTCCAGCCTTTTCTTATTCTCTTCCAAACATGTAAAGTCTCCCAGCTGCTTGCATTCTTCTACTTCTGTTATCTCTGCTGATGTGCTACTTCTTCAACAGGAACCGATTCTTACACCATCTTTCTACTTGTTGAAAAATGCAATAGTTTCTACTAAGTGTTTATTAATTGTCCCCCTTCCTTTGGGTTTGAATTGATGATGACACTCCTTAGCACTCCACACCTCTCTTGGGGCATTTATTCTCCTCCACCTTTTATTATAGTTATTTGTGGCAGTGAAGGAGGGGGTGTGGTAAGATAAAGGCAGCTTCAGTTAAGTGTCTGCTTTCTGTCAGGACCTGTATTATGTTTTTCTGTGTTAATTGTGATAACAAACTAAGAATTAAGCATGGTAACTATTTTACAAATAAAGTGAGACAGGTGAACTATGGGGTTGGCCAAAAAGTCCATTTGGGTTTTTCATAACATCCTATGGGAAAAACCAAATGAACATTTTGGCCAAGTCAGTAACTTGACTGAAGCCACACAACTGGGAAAACGCAGTGGCAGAAGTAGAACCCAGGCCGATTGTCAGACCAGCACTGTCCCCCACAGCCAGAGTCTCATGTATTAACAGTGCTATTCATTTGCCACCCTCTCCTCTAATGGTGTTTGACTATCTTACCTACATCTTGATGCTGTTTTTCAGGATTATTTCATGAGTTGGGAGAAAAATATGAAAGCCTTCGAGAATCTGGCTTTTTTTATCCTAATCACTTTTAATACACTACAGAGCAGAATGACATTTTTTAATGTATTGGGAGAGCACAAAGCATCAAAGAGCTCATGGGTACAGCCTGTGACTTCCTGGAGCTCTGCATTCTTAACTGTCAGATTTTAACAAATTATTCTCTAGGTAATTGCTTAATGATTATATCTGTCAAGAAAAAGCCTTCAGCACCATCAAGTGCTAAATGTAAAAATATGCTTTCATGTTAGAGCTTGAAAAATCATTCCTTTGATTTCAGCGGGACAGAAGCCCAGTGACACCTGGTCACTCTCAGATTTGTAAGGATAAACCTAGATGGAAAGTAAAGAATGCTAAGTTTAGGGGGGGAACACTTGGAAGAGTTATACTTTCCTGTAGAAGGTCCTTTTCACCCGAGGGTCTCGGAAATACTTCAAGATCTTTGCAAGATGGAAGCAGAGAAGTAATATGATCTGAAATATACGAAGTTAATAAATGCAGTTTTGAATCAGAAAGGACAGGGCTTTTATGAAGCTCTGATACTCTTTCTGAAACTTAGTAGAAACTACATTACCTCTCTGAGACAAAATTTGGTTCTTTATGGAAATGTCAATGTCTACCACAGAATCGTTGAAAGGATTAAATAAAACAGCATACCTAAGTACCTAACGCAGTCCTGAGTACATATAGGGGATTCAAAAAGTTACACCAAAAAAGGGTCAGTCCTCATTATTCATGGATTCCACAGTTCGGTAAGCTTGTCCTTCCTGCTTCATCATACCCAGGTTCCCAGCTGAAGTTGAACAAGGCAGCACTCTGCCTTCTGGTTACAACTTTCACCCTGTAAACAAGTGTCCTGTTCACATTCTACTTATCACCATGTTTTTCAAAATGTTGTGCTTACTGTTGGTGATTTCGTTTCAGTGGCCGCCCCCCGCCAAGTGTAGTGAAATGATGCTTAGTGCCCCTGAATGCAGGAAGGCTATGACGGGCCTTATGGAGAAAAACATCAAGAGCGTTCCAGGTGGTGGTAGTGAAAAATAATCTGCCTGCCAGTACAGGACACACATGGGCATGAGTTTGATCCCTGGGTTGGGAAGATCCCCTGGAGGAGGAAATGGCAACCCACTCCAGTATTTTTGCCTGGGAAATTCCATGGGCAGAGGAGGCTGACAGGCTACAGTCCATGGCTGCAAAGAGTCAGACATGACTGAGCAACTGAACACGCACAAACACACACACACACACACACACACGCACACACACACACACACAGGCAGGAGTTACAAAACAGTCTGTATGAAATAAGGTATCTTTAGTGAGAAACACAAATATATAAAACTAAGTTATATGTTGTCAGCTGATAAGCTGACAAAAGTCTTGTGACCAGAGGCTCTCATAAGCCTAATTCTGTATCTTTTCTAGGAATGGTGGTTCAGGTATTTGCTAACTCAGTCTTCATGGCAGCTATACCATGAATAATGAAAATCAGCTCTAAACTTATGGTTATGGGAGGGGGGTAAGGGAGGAGGGGTAAATAGGAAGGTTGGGATTGATGTATACACACTACTATTAATATATATAGAATAGATAACTGATAAGGATCATGTTGCAAACAGTAAAGGCTGTTGGTAAATGAAAAATAAAAGCTAGAATACTATAAATGAATTGGGATTTTACATTGAAGAAACAGAGGCACAGGCCTTGTTCTAGTCTTCCAGTCACTAGGACAGAAAAACAAAATTACCCTTGCTTACGTCTGAGGTTTATTTCTGTTTCTAGATTTTAAAACATTCACATACATGTGCATGCAAACACATTCTACAGAGCAATGCCATATTTATCTGGAGATCAGACATCCTACAATATTAACTCTTTGAAACATAACCATATTTGCAGAATCATACCCCCAAAGCCCTCCATGCAGCACATACCAGATATAAAGCCTTTGGGGAGAAGTGTCAGGCTCCCACCCAGATGACTGTATAGAACCAAAAACAGAAGAACAGCAAGAAAAGTAAGAATGACAACAGAGAAGGAAGCAGGAAAATAGCTAATGCCCATGTAAGCCTGGCTGGAGGCTGGCACCCTGAGTAACCATTGAGCCTGCAACATTTAGAAAAGGTTGAATTTCATTCCATTTACTCTGCTTAGGAAAATGGGAGTATGTGCAGAATATTTTTAAATTGCATGCAAAATGATAGATGTTTAATGCTTAAAGAGGTAGAATCTGTTACTTGAAATTGTTGTTATGGAATGAAGTGTTGCTATTTATGTATTAACATGTTCTATTATATTGAGACATAAATAGCTAAATTTTTATCAGTTTTGTTACCTAATTCTCTCTAAAATCTGGCTATTTCTTTCAGTCTCCAGCAGTAGACACAATGCCTGCCTCACAGTGGGTATTCTGTATTTATTGAAAGAAGAATGAATGAATAGCAAGTGAATCAAACTACCCATAAAATCCATATGTCTGTGTGACGTGTGCATGAATAAAGGCATCCAAGTTTAAAACTCTCCCTTTTCTCCTTTCCAGAGCAGAGACCATTCTCTTGGGACCATTCATAAGCAAGAGACACCCACGCCGTGACATATGCCAGTGCCACCACCTCCGCCTCCTCCTCCTCTGCCTCCACCTCCCCCACCACTGGGGGCTCCTCCCCCACCCCCACCGTCTGCACCGCCGGTAAGACCTGTTTGGGTTTTTTTCTGTCTGTTTTACTGGAATATGCTGGAACAGGTTTTAAATATTCAAAATCAGCCATCACCTGGCTCCTCTAGGGCAGGTAGCATCTTAGGGAGCTAGCTCTATGGTGCCAGGGTCTAACTCCAAATCAGTCTGGCCACGTATTTCCCTCCCAGTTCTTTGGCAGCCCCCACCCTCTACCCTAGCGTCCTCTACAGATGTCTACATGATTTTTAATTCATGCTGCTCAATATAGGCTTCCCAAGTCTCCCTAATCAACTCTTCCATCTCACGGGAAACCTCAGTTGGGAGGCTGCAATGAGTCAAGGAGGCATGCTCACATCAAGTTCCAGGTTGATGTTATCTGGATGTTGATAACAGTAGCTTGGGCTTCAGCTGCCCGGTTCTGGGACCAAGTAAGAGGAGTGGCATATGCAATGCCACAGCAAAACGTGCTAAGTCATTTCAGTTGTGTCTAACTCTTTGCAACCCCATGGACTTTGCCCACCAGGCTCCTCTGTCCATGGGATTCTCCAGGCAAGGACACTGGAGTGGGTTGCCATGCCCTTCTCCAGAGGATCTTCCTGAACCAGGAATCGAACCCTTGTCTCTTATGTCTCCTGCATAGGTAGGCAGGTTCTTTACCACTAGTGCCACCAACATCTCTAAATGAAATCTCCCCAACTGCACAAGACTGAATTAGTCTGTTTCAGTGTGTGTTGCTGATACTCTCTCATGGTTTAATAGTTTGCTTTGAGTTTAGAAGGAGAGGCACTGCTGCTGCTGCTGCTAAGTCGCTTCAGTCATGTCTGACTCTGTGCGACCCCATAGATGGCAGCCCACCAAGCTCCGCCATCCCTGGGATTCTCCAGGCAAGAACACTGGAGTGAGTTGCCATTTCCTTCTCCAATGCAGGAAAGTGAAAAGTGAAAGTGCAGTCGCTCAGTCGTGTCCGACTCTTCGCAACCCCATGGACTGCAGCCTACCAGGCTCCTCCATCCATGGGATTTTCCAGGCAAGGGTACTGGACTGGGTTGCCGTTGGCTTCTCCGAGGAGTGGCACAGAAAGTGGTTATTTTGCTTTAGAACAGGCTGTCTCGCCCTTGGCACCATGGACACTGGGGCCAGGCCATTTTGTGGGGGGCTGTCCTGTGCGCTGCAGGCTGTTTAGCAGAATCCCTGGCCTCTACCTACTAGTCGCACCCCCAGTTATGACCATCGAAAATGTCCCTAAACGTTGCCAAATGTTCCCTTGAGGGCAAGATCTTCTCGCTTTCCTTGATTTTAGCAGAATGTTTGTGCTTAATGCTCATAGCAAGCCCTTCCTCAGAAGAAACCGCAGGGCACTTCTCATGCCCTCATCCTCCAACTCAGAGCCAGGTCTGGTACAAGAACCGCCGCTCCTGTTTTCAGTGGAAGATGAAAGATATGGATGCCATGGCGATAAGGTGTGCGGAGGCAGGGCTGCCCAGGGGTGATGTGAGCCAAGTCAGCAAAAGCCAGGAATAGAGCCTCGCCTGCCATTCTCTTCCCCCAACCCAGAGTGCACTCCTCCCCTCAGATCCACAGATGACGTGGCCATGGGAGTATAGGTTATGAAGGGAAGGCCTGAGTCCCTGCTGCACACATACTGGCCATGGTGAGAACAAGGGTGTGCCTGAGGTCACAGGTCACCCCATGCTGTTGGCATGGCACACTGACCATATCTGAAGCACAGGGGCATAGACCTGCCTGAAGCTTGGCCCTTGCCCTTGAAGACAGCGGAAAGAAAGCACATACATACTGTGAGTTGTATCTGAAAGCTCTCTGACCAATATATAGAAAGAGTAAGAATGAGTACTGAAGTTCCCCTGCTGAATTTGACACAAGGAAAGCATGGAATGGACAGTTTATAAGTGAAAGAAACATACATAAAACTATAATATGGGTCTTACACAGACCTGCTAGACCTGAAGAAGCACAATTTAAAGTAACTTCAAATACCACAATATACCCATAGACTTAGCTAGAGTAAATAAACTTACTGAAACCTATATTGTTGGGGATTTGGGAAAACAAGCCCCTTTAAACAGGGCTGCAAAGTGAAAGTGTTAGTCGCTCAGTTGCGTCCGACTCTTTGCAGCCCTATGGACTGTAGCCCTCCAGGCTTCACTGTCTGTGGGATTTCCCAGGCAAGAATACTGGACTGAGTTGCCATTTCCTTCTCCAGGGGATCTTCCCGACTCAGGGATCGAACCCATGTCTCCTGTGTCTTCTGCACTGTGGGCAGATTCTGTGCTAGTGACATACAAATACTTGGGACTCAGATGTTAAGTGAGTCTTTCTGGAGTGTTCTGACAAAAAAACAACAAACCTGAATGTGCCCCTTTTTCCCCTGGCAATCAAGTAGTTTTATTTTTGAGACTGACTCAGAATTTACCTAAAGGAACCAAAAAAGAATTTATACAGAGGATGTGCACAGCAAAGAGATTTATTCTAGTGAAAAATTAAATCATAAATGGTTTGTGAGAACTAAATGAACTACATTGTCAAGCTGTTAATTAAAAATTACATTATGCCATATTGTTAATTAAAAATTACATTTGTAACTGCTGATTATAGAAAGTAGATATGGAATGATGAATTAAAAGCAATGCATATGTTGTGCACCATGAAATCAGCTATATATGTAGTAAAGAGAAAAGATCAGAAGAGAATTTTGAATGCTGATAGTAAAATTTTTAATTTCATTAGGGAATTCTTTTTCTTTTAAGATGCTTAAATTGTCATAAACAAAATAATTCTACATTTGGATAATTTTTTGCACTCCCTCTCTCATTTCTCGGAGAAGGCAATGGCACCCCACTCCAGTACTCTTGCCTGGAAAATCCCATGGACGGAAGAGCCTAGTGGGCTGCAGTCCATGGGGTCGCTAAGAGTCGGACACGACTGAGCGACTTCACTTTCACTTTTCACTTTCATGCATTGGAGAAGGAAATGGCAACCCACTCCAGTGTTCTTGCCTGGAGAACCCCAGGGACGGGGAAGCCTGGTGGGTTGCCATCTATGGGGTCGCACAGAGTTGGACACGACTGAGCGACTTCACTTTCACTTTTCACTTTCATGCATTGGAGAAGGAAATGGCAACCCACTCCAGTGTTCTTGCCTGGAGAACCCCAGGGACGGGGAAGCCTGGTGGGCTGCCATCTATGGGGTCGCACAGAGTTGGACACGACTGAAGCGACTTAGCAGCTCTCATTTCTAAATTGTTTTTATTATGCCTCTTATGGAGGAACTAATCAATTTAGGAGGAAAGTAGCCAAGTAAACTTAAATATTTTTAAAACACATCTTTTTACAATCTGGGAAAAATATTTACCATGGGAAAAATATTAGGCAAAGAATTAACAGCGTTAGCATATAAAGAGCTCTTATGGATCAATATGGAAAGATGAGTAGAAAAATGAGCCCAGGATATGACCGGGTAGGATAAATACAAATGTTTCAACCTCACTACAATTGAATAGACACAAGTCAAAATAATAAGAAACCATTTCATGTATCAGTTTGGTGATGGCACTTTTTAAATGTTGCCTGAGTGTTAGGAATCAGGCACTTCTTACTTTTTTTTAGTGGTTTATTTATTTACTGCCTCCCTTCCCACTTATTCACCCCCATCACACACAGGCTGGAAGACTTGATTTAAGAAGCCTGTGACATGATGGATGGACTTTAGGTTCTTTTGGTTCTAATGCTTGTTTTCCAGGTAAGACACAAAGGCACTTATATATCAGGCGCTTATTACTCTTAATAGGAGCAAAAATTGGTATAATTCCCTAAAACACAATTTGTTAATATGGATCAAATCCCTTTAAAAAGTGGTTGGACTCGATGACCTAGTTTTCACTTCAACTAATTTCCTTTAAGTAACTTATCATAGTATACAGAAGTATTTATCTATAGCATATTAATGAAAGCATTACTTATGATAGCAGCCAAAAAAAGAAGAAGAAACAATCTAAATATTTAAAACCAGAAGGTTCAATAAAAAAAATGATTATGTAATCCACAAAACGGTATTCTAGGTAGCCATTGAAAATCATCAAATTTATTTTGTGACTTCCAATATAATGATTGACTCAGGCAATGATCATGCATAAAACCTAAAACCACATAGTGGCAGGTTTGGGGAAATGGAATAAATGGAGGATTCCAAGTGTAACTCACTGATTACTTCTAATTACAAAGAGGAAAATGTACCTTTGATATGGATCAAACTTAGTATCACCTGTCATTATTACAAGCCTTTTGCTGTGATGCATAAAGAAATTCATAGCATCACCCTGCAGTAACCTGCCAAAAACGAGTGTTCTTTGAGCAGGCATCTAGACATGTCCAGAATGTGGGACCTTCTACAATAGAGGCTGCCACCTAGAGCAGAGCCCACGGTCAAGTTTTAGTACAGCCCTCGAGCTAAGAATGGTGTTTGCATTTTCAAGTGGTTGGAAAAAAATCAAAAGAAAAATAATGTTTTGTGACACATGAAAAATAGATGAAATTCAAATTTCAGTCAATAAAATTTTATTGGACCACAGGCATGCTTATTCAGTTACACATTGTCTCTGGCTGTTTCTATGCTACAGTGATGGAGCACCAATTAAACAATTTGTTATTCCCCTTAAAAAGATTTCCCTTTTCCCTAGTTGACCTGTGTTTTTAAAATTATATTCAGTTATTATTATTATATTTTGAATTCCATCAATAAAAATTTTGTGGAAATGAGTGGAGTTTTTTGTTTTAATACTTACAGAATAGGCTTCCCAGGTGGCACAGTGGTAAAGAATCTGCCTGCCAAGCAGGAGATGCAGGAGACACAGGTTCAATCCCTGGGTTGGGAAGATCCCCTAGAGAAGGGAATGGCAACCCACTCCAGTATTCTTGCCTGGAGAATTCCCTGGACCGATAAGCCTGGGAGGCTACAGTCAATGGGGCTGCAGAGTCAGATACAAGTTAGCGACTAAGCAGGGTTAGGAAATGGAGTTAAACTCTTTGTAGGCAGTGTTCAGGACTTTGAAACATCTATGCTCATGGACCAGCATGGCAGATTGTATTATATGTCATCTTTGCAAGGAGGAGGCATTTTGTGTGATATGTATGATCAGGCTTCACCTTAGCTCTGGAAGATCCAAGGATTAGACCAAGGCTAAACATTTAATTTTTTCTCTCCCAACCCCTCGTCTTTCGCCTTCACCTCTTCCCCTGGATGTGCATCTATTGGAAATGAGAAAAGGGCTGATGGGGCTTTCTGAAGTTCTGGAGCAGGCTCTAACTAAAAACTAGCCTTCATCATCTGTTTTCCCATCTTTTCTTGCCCTTACTTCCCTATCTTTCGAGCTCCATTCCTTTGTCTCATCCCATTGAAATCCAGTTGTTGTTGTTTAGTTGCTAAATCATGTCCGACTCTTTGCAAACCCACGGACTGCAGCATGCCAGGCTTCCTTGTCCTTCACTATCTTCTGGAGTTTGCTTAAACTCATGTGCATTGAGTCGTGATGCCATCCAACCATCTCATCCTCTGTTGTCCCCTTCTCCTCCTGCCCTCATTCTTTCCCAGCATCAGAACCTTTTCCAATGAGTCGACTCTTCGCATCAGGTGGCTCAAGTATTGAAGCTTCAGCTTCAGCATCAGTCCTTCCAATGAATATTCAGGGTTGATTTCCTTTACGATTGACTGGTTTGATCTCCTTGCTGTTCAAAGGACTCTCAGGAGTTTTCTCCAACACCACAATTCGAAAGCATCCATTCTTCGGTGCTCAGCCTTCTTTATGGTCCAGTTCTCACATCTGTGGGCTTCCCTTGTGGCTCAGCTGGTAAAGAATCCGCCTGCAATGTGGGAGATCTGGGTTTGATCCCTGGGTTGGGAAGATCCCCTGGAGAAGGGAAAGGCTACCCACTCCAGTATTCTGGCCTGGAGAATTCCATGGACTGTATAGTCCATGGAGTCGCAAAGAGTTGGACAGAACTAAGCGACTTTCACTTCACTTTACTTCACTTCTCACATCCATACATGACAACTGGAAAAACCATAGCTTTGAGTAGACGGACCTTTGTTGGCAAAGTGATATCTCTGCTTTTTAACATGCTGTCTAGGTTTATCATAGCTTTTCTTCCAAGGAGCAAGCATCTTTTAATTTCATGGCTGCAGTCACTGTCCGCAGTGATTCTGAAGCCCACGAAAATAAGATTTGTCACTGTTTCCACTTTTTCCCCATCTATTTGCCATGAAGTGATGGGACCAGATGCTAATCCAGTAACAATATCAAAATTGCCCACTTGGTACCTTGGTCTACTTACAATGGAATTATTATTGTGTTGGTTACAGGATGTTACTTTTTAAAAGATCTAAAGAAAATACAACGGATTTGATTTTTGAAATGCAGCAGGGTTTTTAGTGAGTTTTGTATTCAAATCTACTCTGTTCCTTTGGTAGTGTCCAAGAGGTAAGAATGAACTCCTTGAGGGGCCTGTGATTTCTCTTTTTTTTTTTTTTTGTCACAGTCGTATAACATTGTCTACAAGAGAGAAAGGGACTATACCTGTCTCTGACCAGCTGATAAATTCTTTGGCATGGGGTTGCCCAGGCAAAGCCTGCAGTGGGGTCACGGCCACAGCAGGTGTGTTTATTTTAAAAGAAACTCTGCAAATTTTTGTAGCATTATTTTCAATGTTGCTGTTCCAACTTAAACAGTCCAAGGAAGAAACAGTAATCCTAGGGGAGATCTGTGTCTTCTTATTTAAAATCAAAAGGGAAACTAGCTTGATAATCATTTATTTTCTATGAAAACTAAAATTCTAGAAAGATACCATGGTGCCAGGTACTCCTCTGCCTGCCTTCCATGCTGCTACTGCTACTGCTGCTAAGTCGCTTCAGTCGTGTCCGACTCTGTGCGACCCCATAGATGGCAGCCCACCAGGCTCCTCCGTCCCTGGGATTCTCCAGGCAAGAACACTGGAGTGGGTTGCCATTTCTTTCTCCAATGCAGAAAAGTGAAAAGTGAAAGTGAAGTCGCTCAGTAGTGTCCAACTCTTCTCGACCCCATGGACTGCAGCCTACCAGGCTCCTCTGTCCATGGGATTTTCCAGGCAAGAGTACTGGAGTGGAGTGCCATTGCCTTCTCCTTGCCTTCCATGGGTAACATTTAATACACTGCTGGAGGGAAATTTTATACAATGAGAAGCATATTGTGGCCCCTCACTGTTTATCCCCTCGTTACTCTGTACCAGAGTCTATATTTGCATTCAGGAGATTCAGTGAGATAATTTTCCTCTGTGTAGTGCAAGGATTGCATGATTCATGGGTGCAGTAGACTTCCCAGTGTCAGAAAATACCAGCTGAGGCTAACATTGGGAGGTTTTCCTACCGTCTCTAGGGTGCAGTAGCTCATGTAGTATAAAAAACATGTCAATCTGTGAAAGGAAACGTGGAAAATGGAGTGGTATCTGAAGCCTCAAGGGAGGCTCTTTTGGAGTTTTGCTTGCTGTGGTTTAAGAAAAAGGCAGAGGTCGGGGGCCCTAGGTGGAAACAGGCTCAATAGAATTGTATACCCTGTATTCTGGAAAAGGTAATTTGCATGTTGACTGGTACATTTAGAATAATGAGAGGCTTAAAAATCTTAAATACTGTCCCTCAGATTCTCCTGAGACTCTGGCACTTTGATTAGTGTCACTAATGAAGGATTGAGGATGTTGGTTTACCCAGGGTGGACAGTCGCCACTGGGACTAGGAAAAGGCTTGTGCATGAGGCCAAACTATTAGGATGGTATTCAGTTAATATTCAGTCCCTGCTTAACAGTTTGCAAAAGTGCACGTTTGTCTTCAAGTTATTTTAAGGACATGATTCTCCGTTTCTCCTCTGTCTGTTTGCACCCTTAATCAGTAACACGGCTTCAGTGAAAAACGGAGGCAGTCTGCAGCAGATTTACTTGGTCGGCGAGAGAGGTGTGGCAGGACCCGTCACTCATACTTCCAAAGGGCCATTCAGGACAGTATTTAAATATGTTTCTTTTTCACAACTGTCAGGTGGGAGGGGTGGCAAGAAAAAAAAGGAGAAGCCTGCAGTGGGGTTCTAGAGGCAGTGATTGTCCATGCAGAACGCCTTGGCGAGAAAAGCCTGCGAGGGCTCTTTAAAGGCCTTTATTAAATTTCACAGGTACCCAGGAGCCTCAGTCACTCTGACACAGCATCTGAGCCAGGATATATGGCAAGAAGCAGACATGTGCTGTTAGGTCAGAGTGCAGCCCTCGAAACCCTCTGCCATCTCAGTAGCAGCAATCACTAGCCTACAAACCGGAGTTTCATTTCACACCAGAATCTGCTGGCTCTTTGCCTTTGAAATCTTTTACAATTGCAGTGTTAACTATTCCTAGAAAAACTGCTGGTGACTCACTCCCCCTACCCAGGGGTGTCTTTTCATATATGCATTGTTGAATGGAGGAGAGCCACCATGGTTTGGTGTACCTGAGCTCTTGGGGGCCATGTACCCCTTTCCCCAAACTGCTCTTTCCTTTCTTGCCATAAAAGGGAAAAAACGACCAATTCCAGGTTGTTGCTGGCAATCGGATATCCAGCCCTGACCTGGTTGAGAAAGCTGTAAGCCAGTGGCAAGGGGTGTTGGGACCCTCCCAGCAAATGGCCAAGCACTCACTTAACGTGGATTATCTAAGTTGGGGGGCTTCCTAGGTGGCGCAGTGGTAAAGCATCTGCCTGCCAATGCTGGAGATGCAAGAGATGCGGGTTCGATCCCTGGGTGGGGGATCCCTTGGACAAGCAATTGGCAACCCACTCCAATGTTCTCACCTGGAGAATTCCATGGACAGAGGAGCCTGGTGGGCTACAGTCCATGGGGTTGCAAAGTGTTTGACACGACTGAGCACACACGTGCACACATGTTTAGAGCAATCCAGTGAGATGGGATGATAGCACCCTTTTACAGATGGGAAAACTGAGGCACCGAGAGACCTCCAAGGTGCCCAGTGTCATATAGCCAGTAAGGGGCAGAGGCTGGATTCTTCCCCAGGTCTCTGAATGCCTTGCTGCTCTGTGCTCTGCTGCTTCCAAATGTGTGTACAGGTGGAATAAGCAGCACTGATGACTATAGCATCCAACACTTATGTGGTGTTTACTGTATGCTTTGTGTTGTTCTAAGGTGCTTAGCACAGAATTGAGTTAATCCTCACAGTAACACTTTGAGGCAGGTACTGTTGTTATTCTCAGAGTTAACTAAGGCATGGAGGGGAAGTGACTTAGCCTGGATCACACAGCCAGTCACTGGCAGAGCCGTGGTTTGCACACCAGCAAAATGGTGCCAGAATCCCTGCTCTGAGCCATGAAGCCAGCTGCCTGTGATGTAGACCTTCTCAGGGGTGCCACCACCTCTTGAATCTAAGAGCCAGGAAGTCCATGGTCTCCCATTCTCACACCTAAGACAGAGCTCTCGCGTTTCTCCCTGTATGCTCAAGCCTTCTCCTTAAGATTGCTTTTATTTTTTTTCTTGCCTTTTGTTTTCTTTATGGTTCCATCATTTCCCCTCACTTGCTTATTGGTTTTTTCTCCTTTTAAATAGAAAAAGCATGTTGCAAGGTACCTTCTGAGTAAAACCCATGGTTTAAAAGCAGAGAATCAACTTTAAAGAGGCAGGTGTAATGCAAGGGAACTCGGTTTGGTCTTGTCATTAGTTTACAGCTAGGTTCTTTATGGGCTCAGGAAACTGGGGTCTCTGGGAATGCTGCTAGGCACACGGTGGACATACTGAGTTCAGTGACCCAAGACTGTCCTTAACCTTGACCAAGCTGTCATGCAAATTTACTGAGCTTTTGCTGCACAGAATTACTCAGTGTCTGCTTCTAAAGAGTTTAAAGCCTGAATCCGGAGATGACTAGGCTTTTAGGGCTTCCTTGGTGACTCAGTGGTAAAGAATCTGCCTGCAGTGCAGGAAACATGGGTTCGATCCCTGGGTAGGGAAGATCCCCTGGAGATGGGAACGGCTACCCACTCCAGTATTCTTGCCTGGGAAATCCCATGGAGAGAGGAACCTGGTGGGCTACAGTCTAAGGTGTCTCAAAGAGTCGGACATGACTTAGCAACTAAACAACGATAACATGTCACAGAAGTACTGAAAGTACAGTGGATTATTCCCAGACCAAAACTTTGTCCCTTGCCTTGCTTCTTCACTGTGTATTTCCCGCATATTAGGTCCTTAACATCTCATCTTTAAAGAGCCCTTGTGCCCTCTGCATCAGTCACCATTTTCCTAAGCTTACTTCTCTGAGCATCGGGCACTGGATGGGTCTTGCTAATGCTTTGGGTTCTCTCCTGAACAGAAGAATCAAGGGATGAATGGAGCCAGTGAGTGACTCTGAGACAGGGAGTCTGTGCCAAGGTCAGTTCAAGGCACATAGTAGGCACTCAATATCTAGCATAACTTCCTGAACTAGTGAGTTGCGTGAAGATATTGTAATTCACAAAGCAAACTCACTGTGAACTAACCAACCAATACTTGGCATCTTCCACCTTTGTAAGCCTTCAAAGCCGGACGCATTCTATGCTGTGTCCTGTCAGAACACCATCAACACATTCACATGTTACCAAGAATATTTTGTAAAGCAAACTCAGTTAGATCAGAAGTAACACATTCAGGCAGAGAAGGCAATGGCAGCCCATTCCAGTACTCTTGCCTGGAAAATCCCATGGACGGAGGAGCCTGGTAGGCTGCAGTCCATGGGGTCGCTAAGAGTCGGATACAACTGAGCGATTTCACTTTCACTTTTCACTTTCATGCGTTGGAGAAGGAAATGGCAACCCACTCCAGTGTTCTTGTCTGGAGAATCCCAGGGACGGGGGAGCCTGGTGGGCTGCCGTCTATGGGGTTGCACAGAGGCGGACACGACTGAAGCGACTTAGCAGCAGCAGCAACACATTCAGGGCTAGCACAAGTTAACACCTGGGTTTTATTTCTAAAGTCATAAAATGTCCTTTGGCACAATCCGCCCCATTCTAATTTGTTATTGTTTCTAAAAGAATAGACTTTGGACCTTGGCTTTACATAAAGACTTTTTAAAAAACCCAGGGAAAGCAACACAGTGTACCCAATCTTGGACGTGGTAATAATAGATTCCTGTTTGAATAAGGTCTTTTCCCAGTGCAGGAGTGTGAATGTGTTTTCAAGCTGGTGAAAGCAGGACTCCACCTGTACCACAGACAGCATGTGAAACACAAAGGTGAAAAGCATGTCAGTTCCTGTGTCATCATCCGTTCAGCCTTCAGTGTGCCAGACTGTCAGTTTCAATAGGGATCACTCGATGATGCAGCGTGGTGTGTTCCTTCGAGCACAAAAACAAAGGCATGTGGGCTGTAGAGTCCTACAGCTTGGAAACGGAATCTGTGCTGCGTCATTTATTAGCTCTGTGGTGTCTAGCAAATTATCAAGCAACTCAGAACCTCAGTTTCCTCATCTGCAAATGGGATAATAACTGCTACTTCCTAGGCATCAGCCCCTAGAGTGGAAGCTCCAGAAAGGGAGGGATTTTTGTCTGTTTTGCTCAGTGTATCGTCAACCCCTGAGCAATGCCTGCATGTAGTAGGCAGTCATCATGTACGTGTTGAATGTACAAATCTGGGGTTGTTGTGAGGTTCTAATGAGATAACAAGAGAAGCTGTTGTTTACCCAGTGCCTGCTTAGTAAACGACAGCTACTCTTATCTCAGGGACCAGGAAACAGCTGGGCAAGTGATCAAATCTGGGACAAAGTTGAGGGCAGAGGCTCCTGTGGTTAGTGCTACCGGAGGTCAGAGACCAGCGGTCAAGATCAAGGCTGGAAGCCTGAGCTTTTCAAAGTAAGGAGTCATGCCAGCAGTTTGAAAAAAGTCCCCAAATTGGAAGGCCAAGGTTACCGCTTCTAGGTTTCAGGGGTTCCAAGTCCACGGTGCCTGGAACCTACCCTTATAGCATGATCTGAAGAGCTAGCTGAGTGGTCTGCCTTCTCTCCTCTCATGGGCTCACACTGCATTGAGTGGCCTGAGTCCATAGGGTACCAGTGTGAGGCACCTGGACTTACCCACAGATTAGAGCAGTGAGCCCTCGGCTATGGGTTCACAGCTCTGATCACGGCATTCGTGGTGATCAGGTGTGTGTGGAGACCCGCGCGGTGGAGGGTGTGTCCTATAGGAGCCACTCCAGTGAAATAGATGGCAGCCTGATTCAAATATTTTAAACATTTAGAGGAGGCTCTGTTTTCTCAGCTGCTGTTTGGTTTGTCATTTTATTAGCAGCTTTCGTAGTAGCAGGCCAAGAGGCTGCCTAAGGGTAGGGCACACCTTTCCCTGAAAGGTTTAATGGTGATGTTTGTGCAGGAATTCTAGATGCCCTGGCTCTGAGCATCTATCTAAAGCAAACAAAGATGTTCTTTGGGCTTTGGGGCACCTCAGGGATGCTGAGATTCAAATGCTATGGCTTGGCCTCTCTCTTCATGGCCCAAACTTTCATTTAAAACTCTACTGAAATATTAATATGTCTCACTATGATTATATATTTTTTATTTTCCCTTTTATATCTTCTGATTTTTGCTTTATGTATCTTTGTTTTTTTATTGTTAAGGTGTCTAATGGTTTACAATGTCCATCTTCTTTGTGAATTGAGCCATTTATCATTAAAAATATTCATCTTTGTTTCACTTTTTAAAAATAAGTGAATTTAAAAAAACAACTCTGTTCTGGTTTATCTTCAAATCATATAAATCTTTCACCTTTATGAAACTCTACTGTTAGACCAGGAGAATTTGAACACTGGTAGGATATTGGTTGACATGAAGAAATTATAGTTAATTTTATTTAATAATATTGTTGCATTTTAAAGAGCATTTTTGTTTGATATCATACAATGTTGGATATATGTTTTTTAAATTTATTTAGAATGTATGTTTTTTTAACAAGCAGGGATTTGGAGGGGAAAAGCAGGTTAGGATAAAGATAGAACAAGACTGGCTCTGAGTTGATAACTTTTGAAGCTGGATGATGATACATGGGGACTCAGTCTATGACTCAGATTTTCTATATGCTAATGTTTGATAATCAAAAAAAATTTTTTAATGAACATCAGGAACCTCAAAATATGCAAAGTAGAGATGATTTAACAGAACCAAGGAGGGAATTATGTAGCATGCTTTCACTAATTCCAATGGATGCTTGAGACCAAATAGTACATGGTTTTTAACAAATATTTATTCGCTTATTTATTTGGCTGCATCGGGTCTTTGTTGCATCGTGTGGGATCTTTCACTGGGGCACGTGAACTCTAGTTGTTGCACCCCGCTGCTCCAGGGTGTGTGGGATCCTGGTTCCCTAACCAGTGATCGAACCTGCATCCCTTGCATTGCAAGGCAGATTCCCTACCACTGGCAAGTCCCAGCTGCTTAATTTTTAACAAGTAAGATTTATGGAGGCATAGAATCTGCTTAAAATTACCTATGTTGCCTCCTTCCGCCATATAATCTGGTTCCTGGTTTTCTAGAGATTCCTGTTAAGGCTTTTAGCAGCACTACCAGCAGAGGTGTCACCTCTAATCATTGAGTTGATTTATGGGATTTTTTTCCTTCTGAGATCTAGAATTGCAACAGGTGACTTAAAGAAAAAATTTTTTACTTATATTTTTGTATTTATTTTTAATTGGAGGGTAATTGCAATATTGTTTGGTTTCTGCCACACACCATCATGAATCAGCCACAGCTGTACATATGCCCCTCCCTCCCGAACCTCCCTCCTGCATCTTACCCCAACACCTAACTTTGAGCGTCAGGGAAGCTGTGAGGCTGGCAGCTACCACCTCCCTTGCTACTTTGTATTGAAGTAAGCCTTGAGATCTGACTCAAACACCAGATAACTCACGATGGTTTGTGAAACGATTGCGTGTAGTGTCCCCTGCCCAGGTGCAAGGACACCCAGTACTCAGCTGCTGTTTTCTCCTCAGACAAAGCACAGAGGACGTGGTGGGAATTACTGAAGCAAAACTTTTCCAGGTGGCAACTCTTCCCAACACCGAGGTCACCCAGATATGGAAAAATGTTCACCTTCAGCATTCTCTCCTCTCTAACGCAGTGGTTGTCTGCGCAAGGATTGCAGAGGATGGTGAGGGAAAAAGACCTTTAAAACCCACTCTGAGGCAAAACCTTTGGCCTTGGAGACAGCTTGGAAAGTGTGTTATGGCTTAAAAAAAAAAAAAAAAAAGCCCTTGTGGGTTCCTGAGTAGGTGACCAGCTATTCTCAAGAGATCAGATCCTAGGCACTTAGGGACTATTTTAAATCTCACGACTGTGAAATACAGATTCTCTTTTTAACCCTTTTGGCATTGCAGACTGTAAGATTTTCTGGCAGATATTATTGGTTTGACTGGAAGGGGGGAAAAGTACAATAATACTGGGACTCAGATCTAAAAAAGAAGGCAATGGCACCCCACTCCAATACTCTTGCCTGGAAAACCCCATGGACTGAGGAGCCTGGTGGGCTGCAGTCCATGGGATCACTGAGGTTTGGACACAACTGAGCGACTTCACTTTCACTTTTCACTTTCATGCATTGGAGAAGGAAATGGCAACCCACTCCAGTGTTCTTGCCTGGAGAATCCCAGGGACGGGGGAGCCTGGTGGGCTGCCGTCTATGGGGTCGCACAGAGTCAGACACAACTGAAGTGACTTAGCAGCAGATCTAAAACAGAGAGGAAGGCTCAGCACACAGGGCACAGCCCACTCCTGTAGCTCAGGGGCCCCTCCTGCGAACACGACTGAGGGCTGGTAAATGAGTTGTGCTTTTTGACCACTAATTCATAACTATCACTAAAAATGCTCAGCAAAAGTACATTGTTGTATCCAATAGTAAGGATTAAAAAAAAAAAAGAAGAAGCCATTTGTTAAGGGAGAAAGACTCACTGGAAATGTGCTCTGTCTTTGCTCACTTCTTCAAAGGCCATCATGGAGATCTGGACCCACCCCTGGGAGCACAGCACCCTCCTTCCCCACCTGGAGAATCACTGCAGACAGCTAGGGTGGAGTTGGGGAAAAGTGGAAAGTCACCAGCAATAATAGTGATGATCCCAGGTGGGGGTTAGAACACAGGCTCTAGGGAGAATACCAGGAACCACTGAGATCCCATATGAAAACTCGAAACACACAACAGCACACGCATCCTTCCTTTAGCTCTTAGGTGGAATGAATGGACATATGGCAGCTGTATTTGGATACACTGTTCTAGAACATGTCACTTTAAGGCCAGGAGAACCAAGACCAGCAAGGATCACCCAAGCACCCAGTTCCCTGACCTCTGCTTTGACGTCCAGAGTACTAACCCTCGACCCACCCCCACCTGCTGTAACTTTTTGGGTGTTGTCGTCACCTTCTAGGTGACGGGTACCGTACCTTCTTGATTTCGGGAATCAGTGCATTTCACCAAACCTCTGGTTCTCTTTCCTGCCAAATGTAGTTGTGGTTTCTGCCTTAAGGTTGGGAGGACAAGCCTGGAAAAAAGACAGAATGCATTGAAAGTCACTTTTTGGCATGGACGATTTCCCAGTAGCAATTAAAATCGTGCATGTGTGCTCAGTCGCTTCAGTCATGACTCTTTGCGACCCTATTGACTATAGCCTACCAGACTCCTCTGTCCCTGGGATTCTTCAGGCAAGAATACTGGAGTGTGCCCTTAGGGGATCTTCCCAACTCAAGGATCGAACCCACATCTGCATCTCCTGCCACTGCACTCGAATTCTTTACCGCTGAGCCACTAGAGAAGCCCACTTAAAATAGTGAAAGTCAAAGTTGCTCAGTCCTGTCTGACTCTTTGAGGCCCCATGGAGTTCTCTAGGCCAGAACACTGGAGTGGGTAGCCTTTCCCTTCTCCAGGGGATCTTCCCATCCCAGGGATCGAACCCAGGTCTCCCGAATTGCAGGCAGATTCTTTACCAGCTGAGCCACAAGGGAATTAAAATAGTGCTTGTGTATTATCATTCAAAACAGTGATCCTCTAACATACTGCTGCAAACAGGTTGACAGTTGAATGAAGACATTCCTATAGAGTCACTCTTTCCACACACTGTGAGAAAGAGAAGATCATGGTCTAATTTGAGGTTTCCCTAAAAGCAGACTCGGAGACAAAGGTTTGGTTCTCAAGTAGTTTATTTAGAAGGTGATTCCTGGAAACTCTGGTAAGGGAGTTAGGAAGTGAGATAGTGGAAGAAAGAAAGCTGTGGAGAGTGTGTGGGAAATCAGGCTGCCTCCTGGCAAGAAAACATGCCAGCCTTGCCCTGCTTATTCCCTCGTGGAATAAGCAGTGCCTGTGTGGTGCCTGGGCTTGGGCACTGCTTCAGAAATTCACATTCAGTGAATGAGAGTGCACCCTCTCTGGTGCTTGCTGGTGACATCAAAGCTCATATTAAACAGCCAGGCCACCTGCTGATGGTGACATCACCATGAGAATTTTAAAGGTTGCACCAGCGATGTGCTTTTCCCAGAAATTTCTCTGTATTTATAGAACACTATTCTGAGGCCCTCAAAAGAATTCTCAGCTGTGGCTCAGTTCTTTGGTCCTCAGTGAGATGAAATTGGAAGCTAAAATATGCAGCGTGGCATTCCCATGTGCAGTATTAACATTTACCAGTAATTATCAGTATTAATGTTTCATTATGGATAATACTATGTGACAACAAGTGGGCTAATTTTAATACCTGTTTGACCTTGACACACTGTTATCATGAGTCAAGGTCAAATCTGGTGTCCTGTTTTACAAACAAGCTCAGGCCCTCTAAGATGTGCAGAAGACCTCAAAGCAGATGAAGCAACTAAACTGTATTGCTTGTTCACACTTAACAAAGTTCTTTTTGGTAAGTGTCAGAGACACTCAGTAGCGGGAAGTGGTTGATGGTTAAATAGCCTCGACATTAAGTCATACCCAATATGTTATGGGCTGAATTGTGTCCCCCTCCAAACTCACATGTGACTGATAGGGTGGGCTTCCCAGGTGGCGCTAGTGGTAAAGAACCCGCCTACCAATGCAGGAGACTCGAGTTGGATCCCTGGGAAGATCTCCTGGAGGAGGGATTCTTCCAGTATTCTTGCCTGGAGACTCCCATGGACAGGGGAGCCTGGAGGGCTACAGTCCATACATTTACAAAGAGTCGGACATGACTGAAGCAACTTAGCATGCATGCACGCAAGGTTAACACGTGAAGATACAGGAGGACATGCTCATTTGCAAGCAGAAGAAATCAAGCCTGCCCACACCTTGACCTTGAAGTTCTAGCCTCCAGGACTGTGAGAAAGTAAATTTCTATTGTTAAGTCACCTGGGCTGTGGTTCTTTGTTATGGCATTGTTATGGCAGCCCCAGGAAACAAGCACACAGTCTGTGTTAATAGGAAGGGACAGAAACTGCTCACTGGCTCCCTCTGCTCAGGGACACCCATCCTCTATCCTCTCCACTCCTCCACCACGCTAGGAGGAAAGGTCATTTAGGGCAAATCTTAGTTCCAGAGTCAGCCCTCCCCAGACAGAGGGCTGCATCTTGCATCGTCACTCCCTGCTGTGTAGACACATCCTTTCCCCCAAGGTTTTGTACTTTTTTTTTTGGTCTATTTTGTTCTAACTTTTTCTGTTTTGTCTTATTTTGTCTACTATTTAGAAAATGCAGAATTTCTGATTAGCAGAGGCCTTCTGCTTCTAAGACCTTGTTTAAAGACCTTTGTGTCTAATGACATTAAACTGCTGAGTGGACTGCAGGAGTAATGCATTTCAGAATCAATGAGCAATAACTTCTATTTCTAGAAGCTTATATGGAGAGTGGTATCTAGTCCTTACCCCCTTAGATTGTTTTGGCAATCAATTATAGGACTGTGTTTCAACCATCACAAAGCAAATCGCTCTGCTCGAAGGCCACACAGCAGCTGTTGACTCCCTTCTTGGGACCTTGTTGTTACTGATTCTTGCTGGAATAACAGGGCTCAGTTATAGCTGGAGTGGATGGGTAGACCCAGGGTAAGTCCCACCAGCTCTTCATAGAAAATAGGTTTGTCCCCTTGGACAGAATATAGATGAGGTGGGATTCATACCATGTAAGAACCTCATAGTCAGTGTTAGAGGTTTGAGAAATGCTTTATTTTTTTTTTTTTTTAACTTTAGTTAACATTTCATCAGTAAATCTTAAAATCTACCGGTCAGTAGGCATAAATTACTCTCATGTCTGAGGTGTGTTTTTGTTTTTTGCAAATGATTGTGCTAGGCTGCGAGATCCCCCAAATCAGTAGAGTTCTTTGGTCTCTACCTTCAGATAAAACACATGAAAAGATAAGAACACAAAGTAATATGTTTCATTGCAGCAAGGACGAAAGAGTGCAGGTTAACCAGAACTGAGTTATAACAGACCATAATCATTGAGGGATTGGATTAAAATAGCTGCCTTTCTCATCAGAGTGGAAAACGGCGGGGGCGAAGCCCAGGCACTCACTCCAGGTGCTTCCACACCCCTCAGTTTGGCATCCCAGGAGCCTCCCTCGCTTCACCCTTGTCCTTGCTCCGTGACATAGTGCAATTAAACTTCACTTCCTCATAACCCAGCATTTCAGAAGCTAAATCAAGTTGCTTCTGTTTTTAAAAGAATCGTGACACCATTCTCCCCCATTATTTGAGAAAAACACAAAAATGAAATTCTTCTCCTTGATTTTTATTTCATCATGTTCTACCTCATTCCACAAAAAGTTGGCACAGCCATTGTTCAAAATTCTGCTTTCGCAAACGTTTTTTAAACCCTTCCCACAGTACTTGGCTTCTAAGATTTTTTTTTTTCTGGTTTATGAGGTATCTAATTCATTTGTTAAACAAATCAAAAAGTTCTGTACAGGTGTCCACCAATTCAATTATAAAACACACCGTTCAGGTCTCCCACTCCTATTGATCATTGGTGTCATCTGGAGCATCCACTATTCCCTGAACCCCTGCAGCCTATGACTTAGATGACTAGAATGCTTTATTATGGTGATTTTCTTTAAAATATTTCTATATAAGTACCAGAGTGTATCTGTGTGTATAGTCATGTGACTTGGTTTTTTCTTTTTGTGTGCGGGTCTTTTACTTTTTACTGTGCTGTGTGTTCACTGTTGCGTGTGCTATTCTCTAGCCACGGAGAGAGGGGGCTCCTCTCCAGCTGCAGTGACAGGGGGCTCCTCTCCAGCTGCGGTGAAAGGGGTCTTCTCTCTAGCTGCGGTGGGAGGGGGCTCCTCTCTAGCTGCGGTGAGAGGGGTCTTCTCTCTGGCTGCACTGAGAGGGGGCTCCTCTCTGGCTGCGGTGGGAGGGGGCTCCTCTCTGGCTGCGGTGGGAGGGGGCTCCTCTCTGGCTGCGGTGGGAGGGGGCTCCTCTCTAGCTGCGGTGGGAGGGGCTCCTCTCCAGTTGCGGTGAGAGGGGGCTCCTCTCTAGCTGCAGTGAGAAGGTCTTCTCTCTAGCTGCGGTGTGCAGGCTTCTCATTGCTATAGCTTCTCTTGTTGACTCTAGGTCTTGCTGGCTTCTGTAGTGCAGCTCCCATGCTCTAGAGCACAGGCTCAGTAGTTGTGGGACACAGGCTCTGTGTTGCTTCCCAGCATGTGGCCTCCTCCTCTTTCAACGTAAGATTTTTCATCAAGATTTAAACTCTGTGTTTTGTTAAAGTTTCCTTATCTTTAAAACCATCCCTTTGATAATGTTGTTACTCAGATTAGTGGAATTTAAAACTGTAATTAAAAATGTGTGTTAGTCGCTCAGTCATGACTGACTCTTTGCAACTCCATGGACTATATTGCCTGTCCATGGAGTTCTCCAAGCAAGGATACTGGAGTGGGTTGCCATTTCCTACTCCAAATTAAAAATAATTTATGGACTAATTATTTACTATCTTACATTCATATAATATAGTCATATATTCTGCCAGTACAAGTAGTATTGGTTCTTAAAATGGAATAAATGGACCATCAGGGAAGTTCCATGTTTCACATTTTGATGTGCATCTGTCCTACCCATGTAAGTCCCTTTAGGCAGAAATTACATCTTAATCAACCCTGCCAGGGTTCAGCACAAGGCCTTGCATAATAAACACGCCCCCAAATTCACTAAAATAGAATTTGTTGTTTAATCTGAAAATGCAGTGTGAATTTAAAATAAAACAACTATTTTTGTCGTGAGAATCACAAAAGGGGCCTGCCAGGGCACCCGAGTGTGACTCATACAATATACTCATTAATGACACTCCTTGTATATTTTAATAAGATGGGGCCACCTCAAACCCTCCCTTAAAATGCTGTAGCATCAGAGATCAGAGAAGTAGCTGGCACATCTACTAAGTGCATCTGAAGGCAGTTCCTGTTTGTTGATCCTATTGATACTCTATGCCTGAAAGAGTCTGTGACTTCCAGATGCTCCGTCATCTGAACAGACTTCAGCCTGGAAGAACAGCTGCTGTCACTGGTACCAGTAGCCTGGGGGGTCTTTAAATGGCCTTTCCCTAAGCAGGACTGGAGCCCCTTCCTTAGGGCGAGGGGTTGACTTCACTGGGATGCCAAGCAGGCAGCAATCCATCAGTGCAAAGGAAGGACAGGAGACAGGGAGATATCTCAGTTTACAAAAGAAATGGTTGCACTACTCTGATTACATGGAACCTCAATCCACAGGCCTACTTTTAGGAGATGTAAAACCAAAATGCAGTTGAGCAAAGTGAACTAAAAATAGTCCCCTGCTTTATTCTGTTATAATTCACTTCCTCAGATGATGGGCCTGGTCCATTTAAGCAGAATTCTTTCCCTGTCATAATTGTCATAAAGATGTTTTGATGATAATCAAGAACAATGAACGTCTACATTTCCTCTTGATTCATTGCAGCTGTCATGACCTTCTGTCTATTTCCGCTCTCCTCTAGAATTTCTGGCATTCAGTGAAACAGATGCTACAGTATTTTTAAGGGAGGGTTTGAGGTGGCCCCATTTTATTAAAAATATACAAGGAGTGTCATTAATGAGTATATTGTATGAGTCACACTTCGGTGCCCTGGCAGGCCCCTTTGTGATTCTCATGACAAAAATAGTTGTTTTATTTTAAATTCACACTGCATTTTCAGATTAAATAACAAATTTTATTTTAGTGAATTTTGGGGAGTGTTTATTATACAAGGCATTGTGCTGAACCCTGGCAGGGTTGATTAAGATGTAATTTCTGCCTAAATTGACTTACATGGGTAGGACAGATGCACATCAAAATGTGAAACATAGGACTTCCCTGATGGTCCAGTGGCTAACACTCGGAGCTCCTGATGCAGGGGGCCTGGGTTCAATCCTTGGCCAGGGAACTAGATCCCACATGCCACAACTAAGAGTTCATATGCTGCAACTAAGACCCAGCACAGCCAAATGAATAAGTAAATATTTTTTTAAATGATATGAAACATATGATCTCAGCAACTGGCATCAGAATTTTTCTTAAGAAGAGACCTGTCTTTGGGGACATACAGTCTATAAGGAGATGGGATCGGGTGTGGAACTTAAGGGCAGGAATGAAGCAGAATAAGAATGACTAGAGTGACTAACAAAGAAGGCAATGGCACCCCACTCCAGTACTCTTCCCTGGAAAATCCCATGGATGGAGGGGCCTGGTAGGCTGCAGTCCATGGGGTCGCTAGGAGTCGGACACAACTGAGCGACTTCACTTTCACCTTTCACTTTCCTGCATTGGAGAAGGAAATGGCAACCCACTCCAGTGTTCTTGCCTGGAGAATCCCAGGGACGGAGAGCCTGGTGGGCTGCCGTCTATGGGGTCACACAGAGTCAGACACGACTGAAGCGACTTAGCAGCAGCAGCAGCAGAGTGACTAAACCACACCACACGAAGCAAGGGGAAGAATTTGCTTTGTTCCTAAGAGGCTGAGCAGAGGGAAGATACAGTTAAGAAGACAGTGAGAGAGAGGAACCAGAACACTGATTTGACTCTGAGCCAGTGAATCCTCCTGTATTGGAATGATGAGCGACCATATGAGGCCCAGGGGTATCCAGTGCTCAATGCGGAATTGCTGCCTGGAATCTGGAAGCGAGCATGCCCATGAGGCATACACGGCCTTGAAACTGTAGAACTCTTTGGGAGGCTTTGAGAGTCCCAAGGGCTTCAAGAATGGCTCTCAGCCAGTCTCCTCCAGATCTCCAGGGCTCAGGAAACCTCAGCCAATATCTGCATATCTGGGTTAAACTTCTAAAATGTATGGCTATTATACAGTAGGTAAATGCAAGGAATTAATTCTGACTTGGTTTAATCTAGGCATCTCTGGAAGAGGCTTTATAGCTACGCCTTGAAAGACAGATGAAAGTGATTTTTTTTTTAAAGAAAGGCTCCTTTTTTAATTAATTTATTAATTTTCTATTTTTTTGGCTGTGCTGGGTCTTTGTTGCTTTGCATGGACTTTCTCTAGTTGCGACGAGTGGGGGTTACTCTTCGTTGCGGTGATCAGCCCTCTGATTGCAGTGGCTTCTCTTGTTACAGAGCACAGGCTCTAGGCACCTGGGCTTCAGTAGTTGTGATGCATGGGCTTAGTTGCTCCGTGGCATGTGGAATCTTCCTGGACCAGGGATCAAACCATCCCCTGCATTGACAGGCGGATTCTTATCCACTGCACTACCAGGAAAGTCCCAAGATGAATGTGATTTTGACTGACAGAGTTGGAAGAAACAGGCATATCATCCAGACGGAGTGCATGAGTCTTGAACTTGAGATAGAAAGTACGTGACCAATACAGGGGCTGGAGAACTGGGCCAGGTGGCTGGGATGTAAAATGTGTGGGGTAGAAGGTTGAAGCATGGACTGTAGTCAGTGCTCATAATCTTTATTTCGGAGTCAACAAGGGAGGCCGTGTGCTGAAAACCCTGCATTTTCCCCTGCAGCCAGCAGGGAGGTATGAAAGGAGAGTAGGGGGCCTAGGCTAGGAAAGAAAGAGGTGGACCAGCAGGGTTGGCCCACACAGGCTTCTGTGTTACCTGAAGAGGGAGTTTCAGGTACAGGCTCTTTGCAGTGGAGGGTATCAGCCTCACAGCGTAGAGTTACCCTAAGCAGTTTCCATTTTAAGTGCTCTCCGCCCGCCCCCTGCCAAGACGGCTGCTGGATCACGTTTAATGCAGTAATCAGACTGTTCTCAGGCTCCATCATTCAGCCTTGGCTGTCCTTTCTGGCCCTGGCAAAGGCCTAGCACTTAGCTCCTTGGGCCCCAGCCCCTCTCATTTTCTCTCCCTCCTCCCTTCCTCTTCCTTCTGATGCCCTTCCCTGCCCCTTGCTTTCTACTCTGGCTGTCACACTCCGTTTGACGCAACATCTGTTGTGGTCCCCAGCCAGAAAGCAGGGGGCCCACTGCCCCCACCCAGCTGCAGGCTTTCCATGTGTCTCCTGGGTGTTCACCCTTCACAATTTTCCTGAGTGATGTCATTACTAAGATGCAGCATGGTGGATGAGAGACCCTGACTTGCCTGGGCTCACCTCTCAGCTCTCCTCTTACTGGTGGCAGATAGCCTGCTTCCTCTCTGGGCCTCATCTGTAAACTGGACATAATATTCATAACTAGTACCTCCGTCATGGGATTGTCCAAATGCCCTGTAAATGAATTAATATACATACAGTACTTGGAGGACTTCCTTGGTAGCTCAGCTGGTAAAGAATCCACATGCAATGCAGGAGAGACCAGGGTTCAATTCCTGGATTGGGAAGATCCCCTGGAGAAGAGATAAGCTACCCACTCCAGTATTCTTGGGTTTCCCTGGTGGCTCAGACAGTAAAGAATCTGCCTGCAATGTGGGAGACCTGGGTTTGATCCTTGGGTTGGGAAAAATCCCCTGGCGGAGGGCATGGCAACCTACTCCAGTACTCTTGCCTGGAGTATCCCATGGACAGAGGAGCCTGGTGGGCTACAGTCCGTGGGGTCTCAAAGAGTCAGACACGACTGAGTGCCTAAGCACAGCACAGCACTTGAAACCGTGCCCAGCACACACACATACCTTCCCATTTTCTTTGAGTTACTGCTGTTTCTGTCAACCTTTGCATGTTGCAGTTTCCTTACCCAGACTCCAAAGTCACCTGTGTGTGCATAGTAAAGGGTAGGAACTGGATCTCAATGGAAGCTGATTATTTCAGATGAAAGAGAGGAAGGAGTCACAGGTTCAAAGCTTTGATGAATGGGAGAAAACCTTTAACCGAGACAGAAATGCTGGGAGGGATGAGCTGGAATTGCCCACAATAGTGTTATTTCTTTGGCTACCTGATATGAAGAGCCGACTCATTGGAAAAGACCCTGATGCTGGGAAAGACTGAAGGCAGGAGAAGGGGATGACACAGGATGAGATGGTTGGATGGCATCACTGACCCAGTGGACATGAGTTGGAGCAAATTCCAGGAGACAGTGAATGACAGGAAAGCCTGGCGTGCCGCAGTCCATGGGTTTGCAGCACAACTGAGTGACTGAACAACAACATATTATCTCACTAGCTTGCAAATTAATCTGCTGGGATGGGAACATGGTTTTTTTTTGGTAATAATTTTTGACTAAAATAAATAGAAGATATGAAACCTCAACCAGTTTTTGAGACATTGTTCCAACTATGTATTATGTATTTCTTAGCAATTCCTTAGTGTCAGGCCCTAGACAACCAATGCTGGGCTCTTTTTTGAGTTTACAAGGTTGTTCTTCCAACTTAGGTTTTAAAGTCAGGCTTTCTCATAATTTAAATTTTAGTCTTAAAAGCCAGGGAATCTCAGCATCATCAAATAAGAGAGAATAGTGCTGAATGAATCCCCATTTCTTGGGCCAAAGTGACCAAAGGATAAAGGTATGAAAATGGTTTGAAACACCAGGACTGTGACATAACCTCAAAGGCAGTGACTTCTCTTACCATACCTGCATGTTTTGTTGGAGCAGACAAATGTCAAAAACCCAGGGGCTTGAAGTTTATACAGAGTTCATTTCAACAAAATACTGATAATTTGCTCTGTTGTTTTTTTAAGTTGGATATGCTGGTACTAAAAGAGGAACACTTATTTTTTGCATGCTAAAAGTTTCCACTCAAAAATAAGAGGAAAAACAATGCATAATATAAAAGCTATAGTATTTGGCAAGAATTACAAATGATATGCTTTGGAGGGGGTGTGGATCATTTAAGGAAAAGACTAGCTGAAGAAGTTTTAAATAAAAGATCTTGTAAAGGAAACAATTTTTGATGTAGAGCTAATTGGGCTTCCCTGGTGGCTCAGACAGTAAAGAATCTGCCTGCAGTGCAGGAGACCAGGGTTCCATCCCTGGGTCAAGAAGATCCCCCGGAGAAGGGCATGGCTAGGACTCCAATAGTCCTGCCTGGAGAATCCTATGGACAGAGGAGCATGGTGGACTACAGTTCATGGGGTCACAATGAGTCAGACATGACTCAGTAACTAACACTTTCACTTTTCACTTAAGGGAGAAGTAAAAGTTGGGGCAAGCAAAGAGTGCTGGGACAATGGGAGCATTCCCATAAGAGGCAGAAGCTTGAACACAGGCTTGAAAGTATAGTTCAAAGATAGGGAGGATTGCCATACAGTGGAACTGCTTTATTACATCAGTGTGGAGAAGGCAATGGCACCCCACTCCAGTACTCTTGCCTGGAAAATCCCATGGACGGAGGAGCCTGGTAGGCTGCAGTCCATGGGGTCGCTAATAGTCAGACACAACTGAGCGACTTCACTTTCACTTTTCACTTTCATGCATTGGAGAAGGAAATGGCAACCCACTCCAGTGTTCTTGCCTGGAGAATCCCAGGGACGGGGGAGCCTGGTGGGCTGCCGTCTATGGGGTTGCACAGAGTCGGACACGACTGAAGCGACTTAGCAGCAGCAGCAGTGGGTAGGAAAATGTTGGCATTTGCAGGTAAACTCAGCAGTCAAGCCCAGTGGATGATATTAATGAGGACTTTGACTTTTTTTACTCCAAGGGAAATGGAAAACCCTTGCAGGTTTTGAGCAGAGTCACCTGATCTGGCAGGAGCACTGCTAAGGGTAAGCATGTTGTTCTAGGAACAAAACAGAGCTCTTTATCTGGCCTTCCAGGATCAGGAGGCTTCCTGGAAAATAGCCAAGAGACAAGTGTGAAAAGAGCAGAGAGATTAGCTCAAGCTAAGGTCCAGAGGTGAGCTCCAGCATGGAAGGAAAGATTAGGGCTGGTCACTTGGTTGGGCCTTGTACAATGTGAAGGGATTTGAACTTGATCCTGAGGGCAGTGGGGAGCCAGCAAAGGTTTTTATGGACATGGTAAGTGACATGTCCCTTATACAGACCACTCGGGTGGCTGTGCAGAGGAGGGCAAGACAGGAGGCAGGAAGACCAGCTGAGGGAATCTGGAAGTGCTTGCATTAATACTGGTGGCCTGCATTAAGTCAGCATTGATGGAGAAAAGGAGCCAGATTCTAGAGTCATCACCAAGGAGAAGTCACCAGGAGTTTTTGATGCAGTGGCTATTGAGAATGAGGAAGAGAGAAGGGTCTGAGATGGCCTCCAGGTCCTTGGGCATGGAGATAGCTGCCAGCATATGGTGACCAAATTGATGCCCCTGAATGAGATGACTTTGACAGATGGAGTTCCTTGCGGACGTAGAGAATAGGCCCAGACTCCCCTATCACCTATAGCCATAATGAATGTGTCCAAACTCTGCTTCACCTCCTGATAAGGATATGATGCTGTGGGAAGCAGCTCTGTATTCCAGGTAACAGTCCTGGGTCTGTAGACAGTTGTTTAAGAAACCAGAAAAGGAGGATAGAAAGTCCATTTTTAATTGTATACAGTATTTGAACTTCTGAAAATGAGAAATAAAACTGTTAGATCTCAAAATGCCTCATTATGTAACAGCCTGGCTTGTGCCCATTCGGGGTACGGGGAACATTGTGTCAGGCCTGACAGGGGAGAGTTCACGTTCTCTGAAAATATTTCCTGTGTCTCTGTTGGATGTCAGGCTCTCTTTTCTACATAAAGACGGTAGCAGCAGGAGGAAACGAATGCCAGTTCTGGCTGTTCCTGGAATTCAGATTTAGTAAAGAAATACAAGAACGCAGGCTACGGATCCCTGTCTGCCCCCAAGTATAGAGAAGGAAGGGGCAGCTGAGAGCAGGGCTAAGAAACAAGCTGTGTACCTGGAAGCCTGAGTGCTAATTTAACAGCCCCATTGGAGAAGTCACCTTTAGGAGACTGCAAGGCTGGAATCGTACTGCACGGATTGGGTTAAGATCATCTCTGAGACAAACAACCTGCTAGATTTTGGTTAGTGGTTCTCACAGAAACCAATATCAATCAAGCAGATGTAGTAATGACACAGGGCAGCAGGGTCACAAGTAGCAGGTCAACGTGCATTTCACTCCGTTTGGGCTGGACCGCCATCCTCCTCTCTCAAACTATACTGAACCCTGATCAACTCATTTGCTGGAACAACAAATGGATATGCAGAAGTTCTTATAATTTATCAAGACAGGAGGACAGACACCTGGTTGTCCTTGGCCCACTTAGTACTGTTCTAATCTTCCTGGTTTCTTCAGGTTTTCAGCCTGTATTTGGAAGGGCCATGGTCTAATTTGCATTACTCTTCTACCACTTTGCATCTTTTTAGGATCCAGGGTATTCCATGGGAAGCTTGCTTTAGAAAAACTGAGTCAACAAAAGCTTTGTGTGGAACTCACAAATTGTCACACTCAATAACAATGTTAAGAAAGAACAGGAGCAAACGTTCAAATGATAGCTCAGTTCCTTGTTTTGTACGTAGCGGGGGCAGGCAAGCCTGTTGGGTATGTTTGCCATAGAAAAAGTGTTCAGGAGTGACTCTCACTCAATTTTTTTAGTGAAGTTGCCAATAAGCAAGATTTACATAGAGTAAAAGACCCAGTGAATATATGAAAATCTTCTCTTTCCTGTTTCTGTATCCAGTAACCACAGTAACCAGACCTCTTGGGCTTGATTTTTAAGAAAGCAAATTACGAATATTGCAGGTGGAGTAGAAACACCCACCACAGCAAAATATGGTCTTCAATGTGCAGTTGAATATGTCCTTAGATGTCCTTTTGTACAAAACCAGTTGAGCTGTGGTCCCCTTTAGCTATGAAGTTATTCGCTCTTTCCTACTTCACAAGACTGAGGATAACTTTACTAATATCAGGTAAAGGAGCGCCCTCTAGTGGAAGACCATCAGGGCAGACAGTCAGTTCCGTTCCTTTCAGTCGCTCATCATGTCTTTGCAACCTCATGGACTGCAGCACACCAGGCCTCCCTATCCATCACCAACTCCCAGAGTTTACTCAGACTCATGTCCATCGAGCCGATGATGCCATCCAACCATCTCATTCTCTGTCGTCCCCTTCTCCTCCTGCCTTCAATCTTTCCCAGCATCAGGGTTTTTTCCACTGAGTCAGTTCTTCTCATCAGGTGACCAAAGTATTAGAGTTTTAGCTTCAGCATCGGTCCTTCCAATGAATATTCAGGACTGATTTCCTTTAGGATGGACTGGTTGGATCTCCTTGCAGTCCAAGGGACTCTCAAGAGTCTTCTCCAACACCACAGTTCAGAAGCATTAATTCTTAGGTGCTCAACTTTTTTTATAGTCCAACTCTCACATCCATATGTGACTACTGGAAAAACCATAGCTTCGACTAGATGGATCTTTGTTGGCAGACAGTGGCACAGGGAAAAAGGCAGCAAAGAAGAACGTGGGGCTTCGCAGGTAGCGCTAGTGGTAAAGAATCCACCTGCCAATGCAGGAGGCCTAGGAGATGTGAGTTGGATCCCTGGGTCAGGAAGATCCCCTGGAGGAGGAAATGGCAACCCACTCCAGTATTCTTGCCTGGAGAGTCCCATGGACAGAGGAGCCTGTGGGCTGCAGTCCATGGGGTCACAGAGTCAGACACGACTGAGCACACACACACACACATACACACACAGAGAAGGATGTTGAAACGTGATGGGACCTGCCATACCCTCCAGGTGATTTGGAAGATGTTTATCAACAAGTCTGTCATGTGGAATTGACAAGAATGTACTGAGGCTTGTGCTCAGTAGAAACGCAAATTCACATCATTATTCCAGGGCTTCCCTGATGGCCGGCTCAGTGGTGGGGAATCCACCGGCCAGTGCAGGAGACACAGGTTCAGTCCCTGATCCAGGAAGACCCCGCATGCCGTAGATCAACTGTGCCACAACTATTGAGCTTGTGCCCTAGAGCCCAGGAGCCGCAACTACTGAGCTCATGTGCTGCAACTACTGAAGCCCACAAGCCCTAGAGCCCCTGCTGTTTAACAGGAGAAGCCACTGCCGTGAGAAGCCTGCACACCACAACCAGAGAGTAGCCCCCACTCTCTGCAACCAGAGAAAAGCCTGAGAAGCAATGAGGACCTAGTACAACCCCCAAAAATCATATTCCAGGGATGTACTATGTTCTTCATGGCACTCACCTTTAAAGCTTGGGATGGGCAAGGTCAAGGAATGGGGGGTGCATTTGGGTAATCAGTTTAAAAATGGAGTTCAAAGATGGTAAGGTGAACACCCCCACCCCCACTCAGGGATTGTTAGAGTATGGTTCCAGTTGCTTCTTTTAACAGAAGAATGCAATTCATTGTATTGTTTATCTTGTAACTAGGAAGAAAATTACAAAACACTTTCAGCCCCAATCCTGCAACTGTAATGCTAGATTTTTACAAAAATGTTCATACTTCTCTTGGCTAGGGTCATGATATTTCTGTTTGCCTTTTGTTCCTGTTACTAATTGTTTCTAAATACAAGAGTAAACTTTATAAATCTTAAAATTTTGAAGTTTAAAATGACTTATGGGCTAATGGTTTATAGAGAAAGAGTTTAAAGATCATCTTGTGTGGGAAATATCCTGCTGTACGTGTGCATTTGTACCTATATTCATAAAAAATGTGTATCGTTAGGATTGGGACCTCTGGCTCATAGCTCAGTTGTTGACCATCATCAGTGAGCTCTTCTCAAGAGGTCAGAAGCATGTTTCCAGGCAACAAGAAACTGACTCTGAAGCTTGTGCCCTTCAAAGCCTGTGTAAGATGCATCACCTGGGCCATGGAGTCAGCTGGTGAAAATGCAGACTCAGCACCTTTTAACTAAAACCGCAATTGCCTTCATTTCCAGTCTGTGACACTGGAGAGTCTCTGGTTGTTCTTTTTGGCAAATGGCCATGTGGAGGAAATGGCTATTGCAAGAGCTTGTATAAGTTCTGTCTGTCCTTCAAGGACCATCTAAGGTCTCCTGTCTTCCTCAAAGCCTGCTGAGCCTGATAAATATACCCTTTCTGAACTCTTGGAGTCTTCCTCTCTGTGCGACTCACGTGGACACACAGTCATATACTGTGCGTGAGTGTACCGTCTCCCTGGTACCTGCTTATGCCCTTGAGAGCAAGACCAGTGTGTTACGTATCCTGGGTTTAGTTCATTCACACTCATTCATTCATTCATCCAGTAAACAGTTTTTGAGCCTATCTAGGACCAAGTTTTCCGAAATGGCAATGGCACCCCACTCCAGTACTCTTGCCTGGAGAATCCCAGGGACGGCAAAGCCTGGTGGACTGCCATCTATGGGGTCGCACAGAGTCGGAAATGACTGAAGCGACTTAGCAGCAGCAGAAGCAGCAGGGCCTAGTTTTACTCGCTGGGGAGGTATTAGTGAACAAAATGAACAAGATCTCTTTCCTAAGAGAGTCTTGTGGGGGCGGTGAATCTGCAACTCATAACCACAATTGGAAATTTTCCACAAGGAATGGTAAGTATAAATATATACACTGTGACAAACTTACAGGGGATAAAAGGAAGAAGGTGCCCTAAGAGAGAACCCTGGGTAGCCTTATTTAGGTTAGGGGCCAGAAAAGACCTCCAAAGTGATGTTTAAGCTGAAAACCAAAGGCATGGTATTCCCCATACAGCAGGTGCTAGAAAGTATTTCTCACCTTGAGAAATGTTTAACCAGATCTTAGGTCATGTAATATAAACCTTCTAATTGTGGAGGGTCCTCCTGGCTAAGTCTTCTAGTGTGACCCCCCCCTCCCTTATTTGCCACCAACCTGTGTATGTTCTTTCTGCTGCTCCCTGGTTCTGATAGCCCATGGAGACCCCGCTGTATCAGCACAAGCCATAGTGGAAGTGAAACAGTCGGACCTCAGTGTTACTTGGAGAGGTTATTCTCGTGAACATGTTTACAAAGCATTTTCGTAGTCCAGAGAATACTTGCCCTAACTACGGCACCATGACCTTGATCTGTAGTGCTTCAAAATAAAAAGCACGTGGCCTTTGGAATTCAGCAGATCTGGGTTAGGACCTAGCCCTGTGACTAGGAAGAGATTTCATAGTCCTTTCTCACCTGTAAGATGAGGGTAAACTCACTTGAAACTCACAAGATTTTGTGAGAATTAAAGTAACACACTCAGACACAGAGAAGAAAGCAGTCACTAAACTTTCATTGCCATCTCCTGCACTTCTTTCTTTCTGAATTTGGCCCATGAGGGGACCTGGGGACACCAGGCAGGGTAATTATTCAGAACTTGAGAGCCAGAGTCAGGAACACACAGCCAGAAGCCCAGATAAGTGGATGGGGCTCACCTATGAGGAGGAAAGGGGGCCATGAATTAGGGCTCTTTAAGATTAAGGGAGTTTCAGCACAAGAAAGAATCTGTTCTGGGTCCCCAGGGATAAGGATGTGAGCAGGGCAGGAGGTAAGCGGCAAGACCTAAGACCCCTAGATAACTGCACTGGTGAGAGTGATGCAGGGGAGAGCAAACAGGGAAGGCAGAAAAGCGTGGGAGGGGAAACTTACCTGAGACAGGACATACAGCTTACCTGCAAATGTTATATGTAATTATAATCAAATCCCTCTTACTCCCTTACAGGTAAGTGCAGATGCTTCCAGCTTGAGAAAGGCAGATCCCAAAGGTCGGAGTGCACTGTTGGCTGATATCCAGCAAGGGACTCGCCTCCGAAAAGTCACGCAGATCAATGACCGCAGTGCCCCGCAGATTGAGGGTAAGTGAGCATCCGGCCTGCTAAGAGCCAAGGGCAGGCCATGTGAGGCTCAGCCAGACACTCCTGGCTTGCTCAGGACAGGGCCACAAGTGCTCATCAGGACACACATCTGGCCATCTCAGAGCTGCTCAGTGTACAGTCTACATGGGTGAGAGAATCAGAGCTACCTTTCCCGATCTGCTGATGATGTTTAGCATATCTACCATCAACTTTCAAATGCTTTAAAAAAAAAACTTCATGGTAAAATAATTATTTTAATTGTTTTAAAATACACACAATATAAAACTCATCATTTTGACCATTTTAAAGTGTCCAATTCAGTGGCATTTATATATTCAGTGTTGTTGCAACCATCACCCCTGTCTAGTTCGAGACCATTTCCATCACACCAGTAGGAAACCTATACCCATTAGCTAGTGGAGGTGATGGAATTCCAGCTGAGTTATTTCAAATCCTAAAAGATGATGCTGTTAAAGTGCTGCACTCAATAGGCCAGCAAATTTGGAAAACTCAGCAGTGGCCACAGGACTGGAAAAGGTCAGTTTTCATTCCAATCCCAAAGAAAGGCAATGCAAAAGAATGTTCAAACTGCTGCACAATTGCACTCTGACATGCTAGCAAAGTAATGCTGAAAATTCTCCAAGCGAGGCTTTAACAGTAGGTGAACCAAGAGCTTCCAGGTGTTCAAGCTGGATTTAGAAAAGGCAGAGGAACCAGAGATCAAATTGCCTACATCTGTTGGATCATAGAAAACTCAAGAGAATTCCAGAAAAAAAAAAAATTCCATCTACTTCTGCTTTATTGACTATGCTAAAGCCTTTAACTGTGTGGATCACAACAAACTGTAAAATTCTTACAGAAATGGGAATTCCAGACCACCTTACTGGCCTCCTGAGAAACCTGTATGCAGGTTAAGAAACAACACCTAGAACCAGACATGGAACAATGGACTGGTTCCAAATTGGGAAAGGAGTACTTTCCCAATTTACAATATACAAGGCTATATATTGTCACCCTGCTTATTTAACTTCTATGCAGAGTGTATCATGTGAAATGCTGGGCTGGATGAAGCATAAACTAGAATCAAGATTGCTGGGAGAGATATCAATAACCTCAGATATGCAGATGACACCACCCTTATGGCACAAAGTGAAGAGGAACTAAAGAGCCTCTTGATGAAAATCAAAGAGGAGAGTGAAAAAACTGGCTTAAAACCCAACATTCAAAAAAATGAAGATCATGGCACCTGTTCCCATCACTTCATGGCAAATAGATGGGGAAACAATGGAAACAGTGAGGACTATTTTCTTGGGCTCCAAAATCACTGCAGATGGTGACTGCAGCCATGAAATTAAAAGACGCTTACTCCTTGGAAGAAACACTATGACCATCCTAGACAGCATATTAAAAAGCAGAGACATTACTTTGCCAGCAAAGGTCAATATAGTCAAAGCTATGGTTTCTCCAGTAGCCATGTATGCATGTGAGAGTTGGACCATAAAGAAGGTTGAGTACTGAAGAACTGACGCTTTTGAACTGTGGTAATGGAGAAGACTCTTGAGAGTCCCTTGGACTGCAAGGAGATCGAACCAGTCAATCCTAAAGGAAATCAACAATGAATATTCATTGGAAGAACTGATGCTGAAGCTGAAACTCCAATACTTTGGTCACCTGATGAGAAGAACTGACTCACTGGAAAAGACCCTGATGCTGGGGAAGATTAAGGCAGGAGGAGAAGGGATTGACAGAGGATGAGATGGTTGGATGGCATCACCGATTCAATGGACATGAATTTGAGCAAGCTCCAGGAGTTGGTGATGGACAGGAAAGCCTGGCATGCTGCAGTCCATGGGGTCGCAAAGAGTCGGACATGACTGAGAAACTGAACTGAAGATTTGATTGTATGGATGTTACACAATGTATTTATCCATTATGAAGTAACATTTAAAGATCACTTATGCTGTGTCAACATAATCCTCAAATTGAATGAGCAAAAAATTCAAGTCTCAACCCTAACAAATGCACAGATTTTATTTTCCATAAGGAAAAATATTTCTGCCGAATTCTCTCACAGGATCATATGACTATAAGTTTCTATGTCTTCTAGATTATGATGGAGTAAAAGGAGCCTTGTTCCTGCCATCAGATGACCCATGTTGAGTTCTGATGCTGCCACCATGTACATCAGGGAACCTCTCTGAGACTCAGTTTGCTCATCTGCAAAATGGGGGGAGATAATAATACCTGCTCTCTTTTTTGGTCAAGATTGTTGAAGGCTGAAATAATAAATACAGTGGAAGAAAGTGAACATGAAAGTCGCTCAGTTATGTCCAACTCTTTGTGACTATATAGTCCATGGAATTCTCTAGGTCTGAATACTAGAGTGGGTAGCCTTTCCCTTCTGAAGGGGGTCTTCCCAACCCAGGGATCAAACCCAGGTCTCCCACATTGCAGACGGATTCTTTACCAACTGAGCCACAAGGGAAGCCCAATATATACAAGGTATGGCACAAACCAGTACAATATTGTAAAGTAATTAGCCTCCAATTAAAATAAATAAATTTTAAAAAAAGAAAACAAAAGTAAAAAAAAAGAAATATATTTAAATATAAGGTATTATTATGGTTCCATATATTTTGCAATGATACATGATGGTAATTCTCAAAGATAGTCCTAAAATATAATTGTATCTAATATCTGTAATTATATATGTTAATGTACATGAATAGGCAAATTATTTTAAGAAACATTTTCAGGATTGATTACAATAAAAATTAGTTCTGGCTAGACCCACCATCTAATTAGTTAAGACTAACTCAGTGGACATGAATTTGAGCAAACTCTGGGAGCCAGTGGAGGACAGAGGAACCTGGCATGCTGCAGTCCATGGGATCACAAAGAATTAGACATGACTTAGTGACTGAACAACAACAAACAAGTTAACAGATCAATTCATTTTATTGGGACACTCATTTCTTTATCATTCTAGTGAAGAGATAATGTTTAATGTTAATACTAGGGGTAATCTGGCCACATTCCTCCACCAGTAGGCACTGTGCCCTGATTTCTCTGTGCATATTAGCTTCAGGCTGTGGACATTGTCTGCCAGAAATTCTTGTAAGCTCAATGTCTTCTCACACACATCTGGAAGTCTGGAATTAGTGACATCTCTCAGGAGCTCATGAGCTTTCTTTCCCATAGGGGAAAAAAAAAAAAGTGCAGGGAAGAGCACTAGGCCCAGGGAGTGGGAACTGGGGAGACAGAGAATGAAAATGCCAAAGAAGAAATCACTGCAGACCTTTACTTCCTGCTTGCAAATCCTGGACCAGGCTCTGTGGACCAGAAGTTAAAATTATTGCCTAAATTAAATCTATGGGTTTTCTTCGTCTAGTCCTCCTACAACAGTCAAATGAAATTGGGGTCAGCTCTTTACCTACAGTGTTTGGGTTTTCTAATTTAAAAGGTGACATCTACTAAATGGTTTTCCCAGGTGGCTCAGTGGTAAAGAATCTGCCTGCCGATGCAGGAGGCGCAGGGTCAGTCCCTGGGTTGGGAAGATCCCCTGGAAGAGCAAATGGCAACCCACTCCAATATTCTTGCCTGAAAAAATCCTGTGGCAGAGGAGCCTGGCGGGCTACAGTTCATGGGATTACAAAGAGTCCACAGACTGAGTGCGCGCACACACACATCTACTAAATGGCAGTATAGAGATGCCTTTGTTTTGATCCTTTTTCAGAATGGTTACTACTGAAGGGTCTTTGGTAGCCTGGAGAGGGTGGCAGACAGGCCGGGGCACAAGGCAGGGGTTCTTGAGAAAGATGTTGAGTAGGAAAAGGGTAACACTGGTGGGCGGAGAAGGGAAGGCTGCCACGGGCAGTGTTAGACCATGGCCAGGGTGAGAGCTGGCCTCTCAGCTCTGCTCACAGGTCCACAACTACTTGCCTCTTCTCTCTACAGGTTCTAAAGGAACCAACAAAGAAGGAGGAGGTCCTGCAAATTCTCGAGGGGGGAGCACACCTCCAGCCCTGGGAGATCTGTTTGCTGGTGGTTTTCCAGTTTTACGACCGGCAGGCCAGAGGGATGCAGCAGGTAAGGAAGAGTTCAAATTGGCTATCTTTGACTCTTATCTCCTTGCCTTGCGGAACCAACAGGACAGTCCTCATCTGCCCATAAGTGACATGTTTAGAGTGAATAGTCACGTGGTAGGAGATCACCTCTTTGGAAGCGTAAGTACTAGAAGTTTTCAAAACACAGAATTGTTTCTAAGGGATCTTTGAAATCCTCATCCTGTTTAAATCATCCCATTGTAATCACTGAAGAAGGAGGTGCCATAGTGTGGAGTGTTTAGCAATGGTGTGATCGTGGCCCACACTGCGAAGTACGGATGTAAATCACAATAGAAGGTCTTCATGACGTCACTGTGGACTCACTGGCAGTGGTGAGTTGTGATGGGTCTCTAGCATCATGTCTGTTAGGTGTTGCTATGTAACAAACCCTAAACATCACTGGCTTGTATAGAATGTGTAATGAGACTTCCATGCAATATGAGGTCTCCTGGAAACATACACAAATGGAAGGAGGAAGACATATTTCATCTTTTGATAAACACCCAGGCTCAAAAGCTGATTCCTTTCATGTCAACAAAGCCCCCTTGATGCTCTCGAACTGGCCTTTCCCTACCACTTCATGGTCTGCTCCTGTGTTTCTAGTTGGATTTCTAGGGCTTGCGTTCATGTGATGAAGGAAACCCTTTGCTTGGTGCTTATTCTCGGAGCCCTGTCTGCTGCCTGGTTTCCTTGCCAGAGCTGATTCTGACTCCTGTGGGTCTCCCCTTGAACTCACACTGCTCAGCTCTCTGCTTCATCCCAGAATGGGCATGCACATAAGCTGGGCAAGGATTTGTGCTGTCCTTGCTTCTGCTGCTCACATGGTGATACAAACGGGTTTGCCCATCTCTCATTAGGTTGGCCATTTAGTAAGTAGAGGCTCCTGTACTTTAACTGACCCACTTTAAGGGTTTTGGAATCTCAGATACACGGTGCTCTCAGACACTTAAAAACTTAAAGATTAGTTATTCAGGGATTGATTCTGCTACTCAAACTTGTTACCTCTTTAAAGTCATCTGGCTGGTGGGTAGAGAGGGAGGCCTTGCCTTGTCTGGAGAGCTGCCTGGGTCCTCCATCTTCATCCCTGTGGACTACTGAAAACAGGCTGGAGCACTTGGAGGCAGCAATCTCTGAAGGTGACGCCTACCCTAGACCTCATAGAAAATGTCTCACGCTGGAATAGCAGGTGGTAGATCCTGACCCTGAAAAGGCCAGGTGGGGACCTCCTGCTGCTGCTCATGGACAGTGAGCCATTCTGGCAATGCTTGCCTTAGCACCCTGGTGGAACCAAGTCCGTCAGGGTGGATGCATATGTGCAAAGATATTATCTCCTCCACAGCCATCTAAAAGAAAATTTCAACAGAGGAATAATGACAGCTCCACCCTGCCTGCAGAAGAGCGTTCTGCAGTTGAGACTCATGTCATGAGTCATGTGTCCATGTGGCTGTCGCATCATAGCCAGAGTAGGGTCATCCGTTTGGAAAGCCAGAGTTACTGTGGTCCTGCTCACTTAGTTTCAGCCCCAGAGTCACCTCTTCCATGCCCTTCCGTGATCGGCCTGACTTTTGGCACCAAATACTTTTAGCACCTGGTTCAGTAAACACACTGGAGACTCAGGGACTGAAAAGCTCAGAACCACCAACAGCTGCTGGCATTATAATTTGATATGAAACCTGTGTTTCCTATTCTGCAGCACGAGGAAGCTGAAGGTGTGAGAAGCAAACGTTTTCTAGTGGTTTCCAAATATTTTCATAGAGATTATAGAATATACAGGTGCTGGAATAGGAAAAATGTATTCCCAAAAATTCCTTTTAGGGAAAGTGCATTTATTTGGAAGAAATGTCTTAATATGCCTCCTGAGTGGAGAGTGATACTCCAAAGACATATTTAAGTGACTGCAGAACTTTTGTGCAGTAAACAAGGAGAGGGACTTTTTTCTCTTTGAAGTGACAGAGGGAAAAAAGGGTAAGAAGTGGCAAGTAGGGTGAAAGGGTGTGCAAAGAGTGAGGAGGCCCCAACCAGGGAGCACCCTCCACCCGAGTCTTCCATGACATCCACCGAACACAAATGCCTTCTATGAGCAAGCTGTTGCTGTTGGCATTGGATTTAAAGAGGCATTGGATTTCAAGTTGGGGTTGATGTGGTGAAGGATCTACAGGGTAAGAAAGCCAGGAGATCAGGAGACAGCAAGCTGCTTAGAAATGGGCAAAAGCCCTTGGGAAAAGGATCTTTGAGTTTCCAGAGGGTATGGAACTGGGAGGTTCAAGGTCATTGGACCTGGATCCCCAAGGCAGGGAGTATTCCCACTGACTTTCCAATCACCTAGTATATTCAGGGAATCTTGAATCTCCTTTCAAATCAGAAACAAAGTCCATGTTGACAAAATGCTGGAGTGAGGAAAACCTCCCTCATCAGGAGCTTCTGGTTGGTACACCCACAGATGCGGCTGACTGGCCTGGAGAATAACAGGGTAGGATGAGGGTGGCCTTGAGAGGAGGAAGGGTGAAGGAGGTCAGGGCAGCCCTAATCCTGGTCAGAGGGTGGAGGTGGGGTACAACAGGAAGCTGGTGCCACAGCCACATCTGGCAGCTCCAGCTGGGCTTGTCTCCCCAGCGGCCAGTGTGTTTCTTCAGGCAAGGGCCTTGGGCTGGCCCCCTTGCGTGCCAGCTGCTCCACCTGCAGCCTCCAGTGGCCGCGCGGGAAGAGAATGACCACCATGAGGTTCACTGAGGTCGTGCTGGACAGAGCCCCTCGCTAGGGCGCACACCCCACGCTGAGCTAACCCAGAATTCTCTCACTTTCAGGTGGCAAGACCAGCCAGGGCCCTGGCTCCCGGGCGCCTTCTCCACGGCTTCCCACCAAGACTATCAGCGGCCCATTCAATCCCCCTGCGTCTCCCAGGCTAGGCAACGCCTCTGAGGGGCATGGCGCGGCCAGGGCGGTACCCCCTCGCCCCAGCGTGCCCGCCC
>NW_011489342.1:2778918-2806950 GCF_000754665.1 Bison bison bison | reverse complement strand
CCCCAGATCCTCTTTGCCTGCGCCCCCTTTGCCAAGTGCTAACAGCAGCAGTGAAGTCCCACCCCCGCTGCCCCCCAAGTCCCCCAGCTTCCAGGCCCAGCCACCCAAGCCCAGCGGGCAGGCCTTGCCGGCGCCGCCCGCCCCTCCGGGATCTCAGCCATTCCTGCAGAAGAAGAGGCCGGGCCGAGGCCCCGGTAAGCACTGCTGTTCTGGTCCAGGGCGGTCGTGTCAGAGGATCATTTTTCTGACCGTTGGCAGCAGCTCTGGAGGTGCTATGGACACCCCCAGAGGCCTGCACCTGTGGCCCACTTGGGAAAACCTCAGGACATCTAAACTCTGAATTTTGTTTTAGATCAGACCGGTTCAGTGCCCTGTGGAGCACAAGAAAAACTTGTTTTATATGACTTTATGCTGAGGTATTCAGGTTAGAGACAGGAAACCAGGGTAAGGGAGGCTGGAAGACTTATCCAAGATGGTGCAGACCACAAGCTAGGGATTCTGGCCTTAATCACCATGCCATGACTAGCTGTGTGACCCAGGGCGATTCCTCAGCCTCTTTGTGCTTTCTTTTCATCTGTGAAATGGGCATAGCAATAATTCTCCCCTCATGCAGTTGTCAGAACAGTGAGATCTAGAAAAGTCTATTTGTTTTTACTATCACCATTCCCCAGGTTGAGACAGCTATAAGCGCAATTGTTTCCAGAACCAGCTCTCCTGTGTAATTTTTGTCTGAGTTATTATAGTCTGGCTTCCAGCCAGGATTTTCATCGATCCTGAGTAGATTAGTTTAGCATTCTGCCATATTTTTGGCAGGTTCTCCAACTGACTCAGGAAAACTGAGGGTCCATATTTTCAGCCAAACTTTAAAAATAATCCCTTCATGTTTCCAGCATAGATGATCTGGATTGAATATACATGCTTCATGACTATGATTTCCATGAAGTGATGAGGCTTCAGTCACCTTTGGTGTCCTTCTAAATGGAAAGCACACTACACATTCACACACACCCATGTACACACATACCCATGTATACACACACCCATGTACACACACACATACACACATGCATGCTGAGTCTTTGTGACCCTATAGCCCGCCAGGCTCCTCTGTCCATGGGGATTCTCCAGGCATGAATACTGAAGTGGGTTGCCATGCCCTCCTCCAGAGGATCTTCCTGCCCCAGGGATTGAACTCACATCTCTTGCAGTTCCTGCATTGCAGACAGATTCTTTACCACTGAGCCATAGGGGAAGCACCCCACACACATACACACACAGACACACACATACACTAATAAATATATGCACACACTCATCAAAACCCACATCCACACACATAGCCCAACATATATCCACAATTACACACACAGGCTCATATTCCTTGATTTTTCAGAAAAAAAATTTTTTGAGACTTTTTTTTTATTAATTGAAGTATAATTGATTTACAATGTTATATTAGTTTCAGGTATACAACATAGTGAGTCTATATTTTTATAGAGGATACTTCATTTAAAGTTACTATAAGATTTTGGCTTTGTGCCCTGAGCTGTACATTACATCCTTGTGTCTTATTTATTTTATACCTTGTAGTGGGTACCTCTTAATCCCCTTCCCCTATCTTGCCCTGCACCGACCCCTCCCTGCTAGTAATCACCAGTTTACTACAAAGATAATTTTTATCTTTTATTTACAAAGATAATTCTCTGTATCTTTGAATCTGCAGAAAATCTTTTGAAGCAGAAAGTTTCTTAAATATATATCCTTGAATTAAAAATAATACAAGCTCATTGTAGAGCAAATAGAAAAAAATGAAATCACCCATAATAACATCACCCAGAAGTAAAAACTATCGTATTTGGATGTGTTTCTTTTTTTTCTTAACATACCTACATATTTACATGGTTAATATGATTTTGTATACACTATTTTCTATTCTGTTTTTATTTAATATAATATTAAAAGCAATTTTGATGTAATTTGATATTTATGAAATTGTTAAAATGTATCTATAAGCATATTAATATGATAATTGATATGTACCATATTTCTAGTGTTAAGATATTTAAGTTGATTCCATTTTTTGTTATTACAAATAATATTGCAGGAAATACATTTATAACAATTGTAGTCTACATTTTAGATTTTTATTTTAAAGGATAAGTTTCTGAAAGGGAGTTCCTGGTACAAAAAGCAAGGATATTTTTAAGGCTTTTGATCACAAGATATAAGATTTTAATCATTCTCTTCTCAACTGACTAATTATAATGTCCAGCATTAGTACTAGTGAGCCCCTTCTGAGGCTCATGATTCCTAAATGTTTAAGATAGGGTGAAAAAAATCAGTGCTTTAGATTCAGAGAGATCTGAGTTCGAATCCTGCCTTCCCATCCTCTTCTGTTTTTAATGTCCTTAAACCTTGCTTTTTTTAATTTGACAAATGGAAATAGTAACAATAACACCTTTTACAAAGGATTGTTATACATACCAAGTGAGGAAGTATGCCTGGGGTGCTTTGCCTGGGGAGAGGGGTAGCTAGGGGCTCAGCAGCCTCACTTCCTTCTCTCTGACCAAGTGGAGAGGCAGCTTCTCACCCAGAAGCAGGGTCCACAGCCCCTTATCCTCTTTAGCCCCTTTGTGGGAACAAGTAAATCCTAGTGGATCCTGGTACAGAGGAAGGGAAGACCAGCAAGGGAGAAGAGGGAAACTGAGAAAGGGAAAGGCAGAGGGAGGAGCTGAGGAGTGAGGAGCACTGATGGCCCTGGGGAGGCCAGCTTCAGCGCTGCAAACCGGATGCCGGGATGGGTGCTTGTCTGGCCTCTTCCACTGTGTCCTTGGACATGAAACTTGGCTTTCCACGGACAACATGAGGGTAATTTCTGCTCAGACCAACCACAGGGAGGAGCAGGAGATTGTACTCGTGAACATCTTGGCACAGATACTAACGGTGCAGTTGTCATCACTTCAGTAACAAAGTGAAGAGTCGAGTACCCGAGTTGATGTGCCAAGGCAGCAGGTTATTAACTGCCAAATGAGTCATGCGAAGAAGTCTTGGCAAAGGAGATCATCAGGGAAGAATTCATGAAGTAGGTGGGATTTGAGTTGGGCCCTGGGGGCCAGGTAGGTTTTAAAGTAACTGGAAGGAGAAACCAGGGACTAAGGTGCAGGAGAATGAGTGTGAGCAGAAACACAGGGGCAGGAGCAAGCCCCCGACAGCCTGCTCATCCAGCCCCACCCCAAGTCTCACCTGTAGAGAGTCCTTCCCTTGCATAGGATTGTGCAGTATCTTTACTTCTTTGGGCTATACCATCTGATGACAAGGGTTGATACTATAATTGCAGCTAATATTCATTGAGCCCCAACTACATGCCACTTTAATTAAATCAACTCACTTAATACAGTCCATGGAATTCTCCAGGCCAGAATACTGGAGTGGGTAGCCTTTCCCTTCTCCAGGGGATCTTCCCAACCCGGGAATCGAACCAGGTCTCCCGCGTTGCAGGTGGATTCTTTATCAGCTGAGCCACCAAGGAAGCCCAAGAATACTGGAGTGGGTAGCTTATCCTTTCTCCAGCAGATCTTCCCAACTCAGGAATCGAACCTGGGTCTCCTGCATTGCAGTTGGATTCTTTACCATCTGAGCCACCAGGAAAGCCCAAGAATGTGTATATATATATTATTATTCCCATTTTATGGATAAGGAAACTGAGGCACAGAGAGGTGGTGTTATTACTCTAGCAGGAGGACTGGGACACAATCCAAAGAAGGTTGGCTCGAGAGGCTGCCTTTTCATCATTATATCATCTTACACCCAAAGATCTCAATACCTCACCTCTCCCAGAAGATTATAGCATCTACCATCCTAGCATCTTCCATCTGAAAGTCCTGTATCTGAATACACCGTCATCTTCTCTGCCAGGGACCAGTGGGGGAAAACTCAACCCACCCCCAGCACCCCCTGCGAGGTCACCCACCACTGAGCTTTCCAGCAGGAGCCAGCAGGCCCTAGCCTGGACCCCAACCCAGCAGCCCGGAGGTCAGCTGCGGAATGGAAGCCTGAACATCATTGGTGAGTGGGGTGAAGAACAACCTACAGGTTGTGTTAAATAGGGTTTCTTTTGAGGCTTTCTTGGGGAGGGGTTCCAGAATCTACTCCCTAACCTTCTGATTGAGACTACAGAGAGAGAAGAAAACCAATGTTTAAGTTCTGTGTGTGTGTGTGTGTGTGTGTGTGTGTGTGTGCGCGCGCGCGCACACGCATGCACGTGCACACACGCACACCTGTCTCCATGGAGAAATCAGACATAAGACATGAAATCAGACATGGATGGAAGGCCCACCAGCACAGGATCAATTAAGGCAAATCTGTGGAACCAGGAAGGAAAGTCATCTTTGGTCAGGTGTGACCAAAAATCTTTGGACCCCTTGGTGGGCTGAACCACTGTCATACCCAAAACCTAGATCACAAAGCAGGGACTCAACTCATAAAAGAGCCACAAGACCCTTCTCCTCTTGCCATCAGGGGCTCATGGCAGAACTCGTTTGCTTTGGGAAGCCCTGATCCCCAACTGGACACAGGCTGGGCTCCTTCCCACCAGCCAGGCTGAGGACTCCTGTTCTTTCCACCCATCTCCACCCCACCTAGAGTTCTCCTCAGGAGCACAGGAAGGACGGCAGGCCACAGGAACTTGGAAGGGCCTTTGTTACTGCCAGATTTCCCACGTGGGCCCTGGATAGGCCTGTGGCACTTCTGCTCCCTATGGAAGCTTCCTTAAGACATTGGTTGAAGGAAGTTGGGTGGATGATGGGAAGAGTCTGTGACTTCACTTGTCCTGATTCCCCCTTGTCCCAGATAAGTATTAATAGTAAAAGTTAAGAGGTGAATGGATGTCTTAGAAGGGAATAGCCCTGCCATTAAAACCTTGCACTGAGCAGGCAAAACTGTTTGCTTCTGAAAATTATTAAAACTCAGATCATCATAGTAATGAGAGTGATTTTGCGATTTCCCTTGTGTGCAGATGACTTTGAATCTAAATTCACGTTCCATTCCATGGAAGATTTTCCTCCTCCGGATGAGTATAAACCATGCCAGAAGATTTACCCCAGCAAGATCCCCAGAAGTAAGTACCACCTCGCTAAGACTCCTGGTTTTCCCTGACCCTCCAGAATTAGGTGCTTGGGTGCACTGACGGGACACAGGCTATACAAAGGAACTCTGAGTATTTACCTGGGCCTGGGTGGATGATGTGGCACCAAGAAGAAGGAGGAGGAAAGGAGCTGGTTGGTTATCAGTCAGGGCAAGTGGACGTGCCTATGGGGCTGCAAGGTAGAGGTGACCTGGACCAGGTTGAGCAGGGAGTACTCAGGTCTGAGGCTGAGGGGTAAGGTCAAGAGTGGCAACTAGCTTTGCAGGTCATCAGAGCCTTATCCTAAGCCAGGGATTAGCAAATATTTTCTTTAAAGGGCCAGAGAGGACATGTCTGAGGTTCTGCTGGCCATCTGGTCTCTATCACAACAATTCAGCTCTGCTGTTTTGACATGAAAGCAGCCATAGAAAACACATAAAGAAATGGGCATTGCTGTCTGCCAGTAAAACTTTATTTGGGAAGGCAGGCACTGGCTGCATTTGGTCTGCTGGCTGTATTTTGCTAATCTCTGCCCTAAATCACTACAAAAGAAGAGTTTTAGTAAGTGCTGTGTAGTTCTTCAACCTTCAGACTCTAGTAACTAAGTTGGCTACATTTGGAGCTCATGGTAACTAGTCTTATCCCTGAGAATAGAAGAAAAGCTTTACCCTGACACAGCTCACCAGGGTACACAGGTGGCAGTCTGTGCTGTGATCCTCTCCTTTCAGAGAAATGTTCAAACGAGTGCCCACACCAGAACAATCTCCTGGTGATCAAGAAGTAATAATTAGTAATAATTCAACCTACTCACGAATGGACATCTTACAGACCAGAAAGGGCATTTGCCATTTCAAAAAGAAGATGTGCTTTGGGATTGAAATGGCATTGGTGGGCATGAGATACTGCAGGAGCCTCCTAGCACAATTAAATGAGCCTATCCCTGCCATTCCTGGGCGCTGCGGAGAGAACCTTGTTGATTATGTGAGTGTGAGCCTGGTACAGTTCATGCTTATCTGATTACATTTCTTCTTACAGTTTTCCTCTTGTATTTCTGCCATTGACCTGTAACCCAAGATTAGAGGTCTTCATGGTCTGGGAGATGACTTTGGTTCCATCAGATGAGGCTAATTCCATGCTCTTTTGTGACATTTCTGGAGCTGTCTCTGCCTGCTTGCATGCTTTCTCTCTGTCCTTCTGACGCACAGCACACAAACCCCTAAGGCTTCGTGCTTTCAGTGCTGTCTTCCCTGCTCCACTCTGCAAGTATGAGCTGTTCCTTTCTTTAGTAGATGACTTTGTCCAGTTTTTTTAAATGCATTAGGTTCCTCAATTCACTAAACAGAATTACCATATGACCTAGCAATTCTACTCCAATGAATTGAAAGCAGGTGTTCAAACAAGATATCTGACAGGTATTCATAACTATTCACAATAGCCAAAAGGTGAAAAGTATCCGAATGCCCATCAAATGGTAAATAGATAAACCAAATGTGGTGGAGCCATGCAGGGAAATATTATTGGACAGTAAGGAATGAAGCAGGGATACATGCTACAACATGCACGGACCCTGATAACATTATGCTAAGTGAAAGAAGCAGACATAAAGGCCGCGTATTGTGGGATTCCACTGATACGAAATACCTAAAATAGACAAATCCAAAGACACAGAAAGTGGATTTAGCAGTTGCCAAGGGCAGGAGGGTATGGAGAATGGGGAGCGACCGCTAATGGGTATGGGTTTCCTTTGGGGCTGATGAAAATGTTCTGCAACAAGGTAGAGGTGATGACTACACAACCATGGGAATGTATTAAATGTTGTTAATGGGAAATTTTATATGTATTTACCACAATAAAAAGAAAGTGCAAAACCCTATCACTAGGAATCTTTGGGAAAATGCATAGCTCACAAATATTCATTAACTTTAATGGCGATAGTAAGGGTGAAGTCATGATCATATGGACAGATACTTATTAAGTCCCTTAGCACTGGAGAGATTTAGATAAACGATCCCCTTGATCTGTCCTTGAGAGAGTCACGTGCTGGTGAAGGAAGAGAGGACAGACAGACACTGAAATATAAAATTTCACTCTGGTGTTCCCAGCCAGACTGTCCTCATCATGGTCAGTTCACTGGGAAAATGGCTGATTGATTGTTTTCATCCCAACTCCTTTTTTATTTATATTTAATTGTGGTTTAAAAAATAGATAACATGAAATCTACCATCCTAACCATTTTTGTGTATACAGTCCAGTAGTGTGAAATGCATTTACACTGTTGTACAACCAGATTCCAGAGCTCTTTTCATCTTGCAAAACTGAAACTCTATACCCATTAAACAATTCCCCATTCTCCCCTCCCCTAGGCTCTTGGCAACCATTGTACTTTCTGGTTCTCTGGTTCTGAGTCTGACTACTTTTGGTACCTCATATAAGTAGAATCATGCTATATTTGACTTTTTGAGAGTAGCTTATTTCATTTAGCATAATGTCCTCAAGGTTCATCCATGCTGTAACATGTCACAATTTCCTTCCTTTTTCAGACTGAATAATATTGCATTGTATGTATTTATCACATTTTGTTTATCTGTTTGTCCATCAATAGACACTTGGGTTACTTTCATCTTTTGGCTGTTGTGAACAATGCTGCTGTGTACACAAGTGTACCAATAATTCTTTGAAACCTTGCTTTCAGTTCTTTGGTGTATATACTCAGAAGTGGAATTGGATGACGTAGTGATTCTATTTTTAATTTTTTGAGGAACTATCATACTGTGTTCCCTTTTACATTCCTATTAGCGTACACAAAGTTTCCAGTTTCTCCACATCAGCACCCACACTTGTTATTTTCTGGTCTGGGTATTTTGTTTTGTTTGTAGCCATCTTTATGGGTATGAAGCTGTATCTCATTGTGGCCCAACTCATTTTCTAAAATACATTTACTTTATACTTATAGCAAAATTGGCTACCATTATATCCATTAGCTGAGAAACTTCTCCACCAGACACTGAAGTAAGTAACAGCTCGATGTGGTTCCCACTATAACATCAAAGAATTAGATGTCCCAATACTAAGAGAATCAGAAGACAATGCCTGTGCCAAAGTATTTCAGCTTTTACGGAGGGTAGTTAGGTAGTAAGGACCTCCGGCCTAGTGTGCTTATCTTAGCCACGCCTGACTATTACTGGTGACCACATCCCTTCGTGTGGTCTTCCCTGATGATCACTCCAGATAAAATAGCAGCCCTTCCTGTCATTCTCTTTATGCTGCCTTATCATTTCTTTAAAGCACACATCACCTCCTGACATGTTATATATTTACCTGTCTCCTGTCTATCTCCCAAGTACAGTGTAAGGCTCTGGAGGGCTAGGATAATGTCAATTTTTATTCACTGCTCTATTGTCAGCTCCCAGCATGGGGCCAGGCACTTGTTTTTGTTTAGTCGCTAAGTCTTGTCTGATTCTTTGCAACCGCATGGACCGTAGCCCACCAGGCTTCTTTGTCCATGGGATTTTCTAGGCAATAATACTGGAGTGGGTTGCCATTTCCTTCTCCAGGGGATCTTCCTGACCCAGGGATTGAACCCACATCTCTTGCATTGGCAGGGGAGTTCTTTACCACTGAGCCATTAGGGACAGGCACTCACACTCAAGAAATAATTGTTGAATTAATCAATAATTCAACATACATACATATATTTTAAAACATACATATATTTTAAAACATACATACATATATTTTAAAACATACATATATTTTAATATATTGCTAAACCATTTACAGAAGAAATTTGAAAAAAACACGAATTTCCAGCAATGAGGTAAAATAGGGCAGAGCCACTGGGTGGGATGTTCTGCATCTATTATAGTAGTGCTGTTGAATATTTAGTGACATGGGAAAATGTCAATGCAACCTTGAGAAGAGAAACAAAACAACCCAGTATACTAAAATTACATTAAGTAAAACCTAGGGGCTTCCCTGGTGGTCCAGTGGTTCAGAATTCGCCTTCCAATGCAGGGAGTGCAGGTTTGATCCCTGGTCAGTGAGCTGAGATCCCACAGGCCTCACACCAAAAAAAAAAAAGAATGTAAACAACAGAAGCAGTACTGTCACAAATTCAATGAAGGCTTTAAACAATGGTCCACATCAAAAAAAAAAAAAAAAACTTTTAAGAAAACCTAAATTAATTTTAAAAAGAAATTGTTTCATGAATTTATGTGGAGAGAGAGAAGTGGAACAAAGAAAGAAAAGAGAGAAGCTAGAAATACATCCACTACAGTGTTAGGACTGGTTATCCCTTAGTCACGGAATGTTGGGTGATTTTTATTTTCCTCATGGCTCACTATTTTGTCCAAGTATTCTAAAATAAATATACATTACTTTTAAAAATCATTTAAACTAATTTTAAAATCCCAAATTATGGGGTGAGGGTCGATGATTAAGCCCACCCCTGGTCTGAGTGCCCAAGGAGGGAAGTGAGGCCCTATAGTGTATAGGGTGATTCTGTAAGTTCCCCAGATGGGGTGGTGGGTCCCTCAGACCAACATCAACTGTGGCAATGACAGCCAGCGAGGAGAGGAGAGGCTAGATATGCAGTTTCTAAGGCTTAGCTCTGGCAGATATGAGAATTATCATGTCCAGTGAAACGCGTCATGTCCTTTAGTTAGAGGCTGTGAGAGGCTTCCAGCATCAGAGCAAGGGAAGCCTTGTGAGGTTTCCCAGCCCAGTTCCTTCCAGGCGGGGAGAAGGAGCCATGCGGAAGTAGGGTGGCCTGCTCATGGCCACAGCTGGTGGCAGAACCAGGGCTTGAGGCGGGGCTCTTTGTTCCACATCAGCCAGGAGAGCCTGAGGCTTCTTCTTGACGTGGGTCGGCTGCCTGACAGACCGGAACAGCATAGAACCAAACCAAGGGTGGGTTAGATGCCTTCTCAGGTGAGGGGTCTCCATGCAGAGGCCTAGGGAGACCCCCCGACCATGTGCCCTCAGCTCACTTGAGAGGAAAGGCTGCACCTGCCGTTAGAAAGGAAGCTACAGACTCAGTGGCTCTGTATTCAAAAGGGAAAATGATGACTCCAGGTTGCTTTTTAGAGTTCAAATCAACATCTTTCTGGATAAATATATTTTTAACAGCATCTTTTTCTTGTTTATAAAAGATAGAAAAACAACTCCCAGGGAAGCCCAATTATTTTGGCTAACCCTCCTGCAAGTAATCATACAACATACAGGTCACAGAACATACAGGCCCCTGGGGAACACAGCTGAGGGCACCCTAACTCTGGCCCAGCCCATGTATCATCACCACAGGCTGCACTGGAATCATCTAGTAAGAGCATCCTCTTCTGGTTTGCATCTCGCTTCATATTTGTTGAGCTGCTTTGGGATAGGAAGGGAAACAGAAACTACCATTCCATTTAACATCTGTGTCATACAGATAGGCTTCCCCAGCAGCTCAGCCAGTAAAAAATCTGCCTGCAGTACAGGAGACCCACATTCAGTCAGGAAGATCCCCTGGAGATCCCACTCTAGTATTATTGCCCGGAGAATCCCATGGACAGAGGAGCCTGGCGGGCTACAGTCCATGGAGTTGCAAAGAGTTGGTTAGCGTTGCCAGTGAAACGTTTCCGGTCACAAAGAGTTGTGCTCTTGATTGCATGCCATCTGCCTCTCGTGTCATGGTCCAATCAGTATTCCTTCTCTGCATGTGAGGCCAGAACATGCAGCATCCCATTTGTTTCAAATACACAATGTGATTCTCTGCACCATAACTGCTACTTTCCACCTGATGCCATGTGGACCCTACCTCAGAGAAATTGAGTTGCCCAGAGCTGACAGTTAGATCTGCCTCTCCAAGGAGTCTGTTTTCTCCTCCCCCAGCCCCTGGAATTGCACTCCAAGACTGGGAGACGTTCTGGGAGACCCTCCAAGAGACCCAGCTTTGATGGCCAGCCAAGTTTGTAAATCCTTTCTGGATACTTTCCAAGCCCTGCAGTATTTAGCCTCTTGTTGGTTGGCTACAGAACAAAATTTTTTTAACACATGAAAATATCTCTGTGTCTGGGGAAAGGTATAAGGCTGGCCTGATTTACAAATGACAAAAAGTAAAGTTGGAAGCCAGCGTGGCCCTCAGGCTGCTGCTCCTTCCACCCGGGAGTAGACTTGCTTGTTTAAGCCCCACTGTTCAGAGAAGTCTTTCATAGTCGGCTGCTCTGTAGCATCCAGCTCCGGACACACAGCCGTGTTAATAACCAGAGAAAGAACCATCTGCTTCCCAGGAGGTGGCAACAATGGTCACTCAGGCTGTTCTGTGTGCAACAGACACATGTGGTTGGGTAGAAATGGAAAAAGTCTTTCTTACTGCACATTGTGGTACCAAAAGTTTGAAAACCAGTATTTTAGTGAATCTGAAATACTCTCCTATAGGAAAACAGCCCATGTGAAGGACTATTTCCAGCAGAAGGGCTCTGTTTGTTGAATTCTAAGAGATCCTAGTGGCATTGCAAAAGGAAATATTTGAGACGCCACCCCCCAAGGGGATAGCTGAATTAAAAGAATCTTAGGTAACCCTGGCAACTCTCAGCCACCCTTTTCGAGCAACAGTGAAATTTCTTTTACAACATGTAGAGTTTTCTTTTCTGTTTTATGAAGAAATTGGTTATCCTTTAGCTCTGCTATTGTTTCCCATCATATTTATAAAAACCAGTGGGCACTCTTTACCTATGGAGAAGCTTGTTTCGTTGCCCAGTTGTTCTCGCGGAGGGTATTTTGCCTCCCAGAGGACATTTGGCACAGTCTGGAGACATTTTTTTTCTTGACACAAATGGTCTCTGGGGTGTGGAGAATTGCTGTTGGCATCTAGTGGGTAGAGACTAAGAAGACTGTGAGATCACCTACACCCTACAGGCAGCCCCCTCCCCAAACAAAGAATTATCCAGCTCCAAATGTCAACAGAGCCAACACACCCCCCAAACAAAGAATTATCCAGCTCCAAATGTCAATAGAGCCAACACTCCCCCCCCCCAAACAAAGAATTATCCAGCTCCAAATGTCAATAGAGCCAAGTTAAGAAACCTTGGTCTAAAGGAAGGCTCTTCCGTAGCAGACTGGAGTAAGTCTAAGAACAGTAGTTTCAGGGCCATACTGCTGCATGGAATTAAGTATATCAGTGTCTCTACTTTTCACAGGGGCTTCCCTGGTGGCTCAGCGGTAAAGAATCTGCCTGCAATGCAGGAGACAATGGAGACACATGTTCAATCCCTGGGTTGAGAAGATCCCCTGGAGGCCAGCATGACAACCCACTCCAGTATTCTCACTAGGAAAATTCCCATGGACAGAAGAGCCTGGTGGGCTATGGTCCATGGGTTCCCAAAGAGTGGACACAACTGCAGCAGCTGACCATGCAAATTTGGCTAAAAATCTAGTACTTCCTGTGCCATTTGCCCCCAGAAATCTGTATCCTAGAACAGATGCATTCATTAATTTTTAAAGCATTGTAATGAAAATTACAGGACCCATTGGATTAGTGTTTTGTAAGTTGTAGAGATGCTTCTATGTGGTAGTTCAACTATATCATACAGTAACAGAGTCTTAAGATGACTTTTTTTTTAATTTTTATTTTATTTTTAAACTTTACAAATTGTATTAGTTTTGCCAAATATCAAAATGAATCCGCCACAGGTATACATGTGTTCCCCATCCTGAACCCTCCTCCCTCCTCCCTCCCCATACCATCCCTCTGGGTCGTCCCAGTGCACTAGCCTCAAGCATCCAGTATTGTGCATTGAACCTGGACTGGCAACTTGTTTCATACATGATATTATACATGTTTCAATGCCATTCTCCCAAATCTTCCCACCCTCTCCCTTAGATGACTTATATGTTCATTTTGTAGAAAACATGAAAAGTGTTTTTAAGAGGTTTTAAAGAGCAATAAATACAAAAGGAATCAATTCAGTATATTATTTACATTTTTTAATGGATTTTTAAATAGTTGAAAGAAAGTAAAAGTCACTCAGCTGTGTCTGACTCTTTGCAACCCCATGGACTGTACAGTCCATGGAATTCTCCAGGCCAGAATTCTGGAGTGGGTAGCATTTCCCTTCTCCAGGAGATCTTCCCAACCCAGGGATTGAACCCAGGCTTCCCACATTGCAGGCAGATTCTTCACCAGCTGAGCCACAAAGGAAGCCTGAGAATACTGGAGTGGGTAGCCTGTCCCTTCTCCAGGGGATCTTCCCGACCTAGGAATCAAACCAGGGTCTCCTGAATTGCAGGCGGATTTTTTACCAACCGAGGTCTCAGGGAAGCCCTTTAAATAGTTGAGGTGTGTTGCTATTTATACAATTTCTAGCCTGCTTTTTTCTCCTACATTTCAAACATCAACCCAAATTATTTGAGTCTTTGTAGACACTCAGATGGCTGCTTGGTGCTCCATCATATGATAACAAACCCTAGATTTCCTGAACACTGCTTTTGAATGCAGATTATCAGTTTTTTTTTAACTATCATAAATAATCTGTGATGGATATTTCTGCTTTTCATGTTAGTCAGTTGCACAGCAACATGAGTTGTTTTAAGGGCTTTGGGACATAGATATTTAATTCCTAGACGGTGATGGAAGCAGACAGAAAAGTCTTGTACCAAATGCAGCCGACATTTGGGACGCAGGGACACAGGGAGACTTTAGAAAGAGACAGGGACACCATTTGGATTACCTGGCTCACAGAAGAAGTTCTGGAATTCCTGGGAATGTGGATTTTAAAACTTGGCTAGATCAACCAAACCACATATCTGCCTATATACATACACATCTGTGTATACATGCCAAAAAGTAAAACCAAGCTGGAGGGATAAACACCAAACTTTTAGCAGAGGTGACTCTGGGATAAATAATTGGGATTAGAGAAAAGGGCAGGCAGAGAGGAAGCATTTTAGGGTTTTTCCCCTATTACCTTTTCTATATTCTTCAAATTCTTAATTATGAGAATATATGTTCATATACATATAACTTGTGTAATATTTAAACCTAGCATGTTTTAGAGAATGAGTTGGATCCTCATAGGCAGGGGCTGAGCTGTGTCAGCACATACTTTTTACTCCTTTTTTTAAACAACGCTAGCACGCCGCCTAGAGAAGGCGATGGCACCCCACTCCAGTACGCTTGCCTGGAACATCCCATGGACGGAGGAGCCTGGTAGGCTGCAGTCCATGGGGTCGCGAAGAGTCGGACACGACTGAGCGACTTCACTTTCACTTTTCACTTTCATGCATTGGAGAAGGAAATGGCAACCCACTCCAGCGTTCTTGCCTGGAGAATCCCAGGGACGGGGGAGCCGTAGGCTGCCGTCTATGAAGTCACGCAGAGTCGGACACCACTGAAGCGACTTAGCAGCAGCAGCCAGCTCATTTGGGATCAGGACGCACGAGTGAGTCTGTAGCAGGTGGGGTGTTCAGAGCTGAGAGGCTCACCTGCATTTAGATGACAGCCCTTCATAACTTCTTCTCCTTCCAGCACAGTGGACATGATGACTCTGTAGCCACGGTCTGTGACAGAGAAGCAGTGGGTGGAGACACACGGTCTAGGGCCAGGAGCCCGAGGGGTTCGGGTTGACGGGCTCAAGTTACCCTTGGTTCCTGCGCCTTTGCCCTGAGTGCTGGCGGAGCCAGACTTTGTGAAGCGCACAGCCGGCCCGCGGCCAACAGATGGTGAGATGGCTCCTGTGTCTTTCAGGCCGCACACCTGGTCCCTGGCTCCACGCCGAGGCAGGCGGGCAGAGCTCTGACGACATCAAAGGCAGAAACGCTCAGGTAACAGAGCTCTCTGGTCCCTGAGTGTAAAACCGGGAAACCTCCTCAAGAAGCACACAGTTGTGGAGGTTTGCTTTCCCCTTCATGTTAATAGCTTCATGTTTTACCTGGGGGACGAAGCCACATGGGCACCTGTGTTTCCAGCTGGGGTGGACCCAGTGGTGAACCACTCATAATTTCAAAACCTGAAGAGTGAAAGAGGGCTTCTCTGGAATCATTAGAAGCTACTTTGGCACGTGGGACCCCTGGGAATCCCTCTGCAATCATCACCCTGTTCACTGCCATCATCCTTCCCTCGTTACCCGGATCTGAGAAGCATGAAGAGAAAAACTCTGTAACATGCATAAAACATAACTCAATATTCTCTGTCATCTATAGAGTACCTGGTTTCTTACCACCACCACCCCCCCAGGGTGGGGCCGGGTTTCCACCATCAACATTGTCATTTAACTTGACCAATTTAGCCTCAAAATTCAAGTGCTAGTGGCTAGGGGAAAGCTGGGGGGAGGGGGAAGCAGAGAGCTGCCCGTGTAAGACAGTCTTTGAAGAAACACCCTCATGCTCGCACAAGGCAACCTGAACACAGCGTGTGTTTTCTAACCTGGGCGGAGATGACGCTTCTCACGGCACAGGACAGGGTCTCATCTTTAAAGGCCCTTTGTTTCTTTGAAAACAGGGATTCTCGTCCCCTCCTGGCCTCCAGTTTCACAGCTATGTGGCAAAAGGGCAGGACCCACAGGTTAGGTTGGAACCTGAAGGAAAGGGATGTGAGAAGGAATGAACTAGGTTCCTGGAAGCTGGGGGAGGTGAAGGTTCCTTGAAGGAGGACAAGCACCCTCCTCCCCTTCTCACCACAGCTGATCCAATTTTGAGAACTGCAGTAAACATTCTCAGATGATTGTAGGTTTAAAACTGGGTGGGTGTATGATTGTAGTTCAGAGAAGGATATATACAGAGAAAAAAAAAGATGGAAGAATATACACAAAGTTGTTAACAGGCATTCACTCTGCCAGCTTATGACTGAATTTGACTTATTAGTGCATTTATGCAATTTCTGAATTTTCTGCAATAAATGCATTACTCCCGTGATCAGAAAAATATGGTAATAATCAAAATAATAGTCCCTACATTACACAACTTTTTATAGTTTAGAGAAGTTACATATGCTATTTCATTGGATCCTTTTTAGCAACTCTGTGATATAAGCTGGAGAGATTTATCTTTAATGCCTTTTTTTCATATGAGAAAACCAAGCTCCGAGGGGTTAAGGAACTCACCTGAGGTCACACATACAGACCTCTGACTCCTTGTCCAGTGCTCCTTCCACTGCGCCTCACTGCTTCTTTCCCTGGCAGGTCAGAATTGCCAGGACAGGAGTCACACTCACCTTCAGACGTTATAAGCATGATGGAACATTCCATACTGTCCAGTCCCTAACCTCATGGCAGGCACACATCTGAATCCCCTGAGCCCACAAAGTCTAGTCAAGGATGGACTGTAGTCTGTCTTGGGCATCCCATAGTCAAGAAGGTCTTTATGTCTAGGTAGAACCATGTTAATTCATTTTTCACTTCAGTGAGGCAAAAAGCAATTGCCCAGAGAAATCACGGGGTTTCAGACATGGTGAACAGAGCCCCAGGGGTGCTCTTCTTTTATGGGCCAGAGCCCACGTGATCCATGCAAGGCTGGGAGCCCTAAACAGGAAATCTGAAAGCCTGGGGCCCTTTCTCTCTTTTTCATTGCCTTGTCTTGAGATCTCCACCAAGGTCTTCACTTTTCTTGAGCTTCCCATCAAGCGGTCTGCTGGTACTTGGTCCCTAAAATGTTTTTTATGACATTCGGTCCCCACCTGAAACAAGCTACACTTTCCTTTTCCACCCACAACCCGCTGGGTGAAGACCAGCACCTTGCATATGATGGAACCATCAGACCCTGGTAGCCTTGCAGGCATGAGGGAAAGCCAGTCCTGGGGATGGTTCATCTACCTCTGACTCCACCTGGTAACACTGTTGTGTTTCCACAGTTAGCGCTTAAGACGCTCCGGTGAGAAGACGGATGAAGCCAACGTCCTGTGAGCCACCTGAAGGTCCATATGGGGACGCAGGGTGGGCGTCCCCAGGAGAACGTCAGACCTCACTATTCTCAAGTCGTAATTCAGCTGACACACAGGCTCTTAATGGAGTGTTTATTTATTGTAAATACGTGTTTTGCACAGGCTTTAAATCAGTATTATAGTCAACTATTATTTGAATAATTTAAAACACACACACATTATTTCTCCATTTTTTAAAGTGCACCTTGGCACAGGTGACAGCCTTGTCCCACCGCACAGTGTCCATTCCATGACTGTAAATACGTCTGCAGGCTGGCCCTCCCTAGACTCGGAACTGTTTTTAGACAATCCCTTAGTTTCCCAAAGTCATAGTATCCACAACAGCTTCTTATTGGCATGATTTTTCTAGTCTCATCACACAAACTGCAAAATCAAACCAGGTAATGCCTTATGAATGACGCGGCTCCCCGAGAGTAGCGTGTCCCTCACCCAGATGCTGCCACATGGCCCCTCCTGCTCCCATCCTGCAGTACAAGGATTCTTTTGCTGCCTCATGTAAATATAACGCAGATCAAAGGCAAGAGTGGCCTCAGTCCCTCCAAGGCTGACCACAGGGCCCCTTGTGTAACTGAACAGTCCTGCAGGTAGCCAATGCTCTGTTTACACTGCCCCTCGTGCCGTTTCTGCAATGGTCCTTCCTGTCCCGCTGAGCCCCCATCCTGGCAGCCAGGGTGAGGTGAGCTGAAGGAGATTTCAGTATGTTCCCTGCAAATTAGAAACCTACATAAGTCATCATTAATTCTGTCTCAGAAATGTTTTCTTTTTCCTCCCCTGAGTGCAGGGTTTATCATGGAAAGCATGACATGAAAAAGTATAGACTAAAACATATTCTGAAATACCTGCCTCAAATATCATGTCCCCCGCCCACCCTTAGGGAACCTGGATCCACCCATCAGGTAAACCTTAGCACCTTTCTGAGCTGGTCTGAGAGTCCCCCAGTCCCTGTGGTGGCACCCCTCTAGAGAGGAAAAGTATATGAGTTCAGCTAGCCCTGAATATGGATGGGTCAGGACTGGCTGTGACCTGTGGCTGCTCCTCTCATGCCCTTTTTCTGGGGCTGGCAAGGGAATGAAAGTGTGTTTTTGCTTGCTGCCTGACCTCATCCTTGGAGGAAAAGCTGTGACTGAGGAAGGAGAGAAAAATAGAAAAAAGCAGACTGACCCCTCATCTGTGCTCAAAATAGCTGCAGATTAAAGGAAATCCGGGAGAGGTGGAAAGAAAACAGTGAAAAATGTTTCCTCTGAAACAGCCCACTCATACCCTCACATCTTGAGGATGTAATGCGCAGAATACGCCATGCGCAGAAGGCAGACTGTTAGTGGGGTTTTGGCAAACATGTGACCGCATCCACCACCTCCTGTCTGGAATGGAGACTGACCCTGAGATGGTGTCCACCATCATTGTGTACTCTCTCATTCCAAACAGAAGCTACTGAGCAGTCAAGTTCCCTCCCCTGGGGAATAAATCACGCCAAACTATAACAGCTAAATCAGTGACAAGAAGCTTTTGCAGGTCATCAGCTGTGCGTATAGCTGATCTGTCTTATTGGTTCTGCAAGCTTTCCAAAAGGTCAGAACTTTTTTTATATAACACTATCCACTCCACCTCTCTCCCAGTTGTACAAAATAATTACAAGGGTTTTTTAACAATCATGATTAAGAAGGCGCTAGACCAAAGCCGTTCCACCTTCGGAGTAGACTGCCTGCTCCGATGAGGTGTTTACATCCTGATGTTCTGCACCACTGGGATAGAAATTCAAAATAAAACTATTCAAGGTCAGAGGGAAGAAATGTGCAGAAACCAAAAATTGCAATTAGGGAAAAATCTCAGGAATCTGGCATCACATCTCTCCTCCAGACCCAGCACTGAATTCCTGCCCTTTGAACTCTTGCGGCAGGACAAATACTTCACCTCTGGACCACAAACTCAAACAGAGTGCCCCTCCCATCCTCGAGGAATCTCCCCAGCGCTGTGGTCTGTGACTCTCCCAGTGTTTCCCGTGTATTTTATATTTATTGATCTTCCCTCTGCAGATTCATTTCTTTGTATTAATAAACTTTAATAAGTGGGAATACTTCCAGTTGTTTACTTGTTAAAGCTGATTGACGGTCGCCGGCACCAATCTAAGCCAACCATCTTTAAGGATTAGAAGGACTCAGACAGGATACTGACACAGGACCCAGCACTTGCTGTAACATTCTGGGTTAGAAATGGAGCCTTTCTTTTTGGAGGTAAACTATACCTAAACTAAACTACAGAATGTTTTCCTGATTTTTGTAGCTAATTAAACGAATAGGTGTTTGAGAAAACCAAGCAAGGGAAAAATTCAAATGTATTTTGTAACAAGTAGATAACACTACACTTATTCACTTCTTTTAATATCAAACATGCTTACAAATTCTGCTAAATTGTGTTGAAATGGAGCAGCTTTCAACTTGAAGTGCACTTAGCACCACCCCCTCAGCTTAGCAAATGCCTTAAAAAATCTGTGTGGAGCAGTCTCATCGCCATCTCCATTATAGTGTCTCCCGGTGCCCTCTTTGGAACCTGGTACAGGGGACATAAGGTTTGCCTGATAGGTATGTTGGCTTCAGGGAAACATGGATCTGAATCTTGATTCTGCATCTTACAAGTTTAGGAAGTAACAAGTTTAACCAGCCTATGCCTCAGTTTCCTCATCTGTAATATAGGGGCATAAATATGTCCTTAAGTGTATAGTGGTGAAGATGGACTAACATAACACCTGGGCAAGCCTTTAACCCTCAGGTCACAACAGACCCAGGTATCAGTGCACACAGCCACACACACACACAAACATACACACTGCAGGGTACGAGCAGTTTGCTTATTACACATTCAGTCTCACACTCAGCTTTCACTGGCTGTGTCCCAGGCATTCCAATCAGATGTTCACTGAGCTGCTCAGATTCTTAGCTCTGCTGTTGGATAACAAGGAGACAGCAGTAATTATAATTCATAGATGCTCCTGAAATAAATCTCATCTAGAAAGTAATTTCAAAGTTAACTGCTACACACTTTGCATCTGAATTAGTTAAGGACCTGACTTGTTTTATCTGCTGTCTTTATTAGCAGAGGCACAGATAAGCTCTCACATAACCAAAAGGGCCCATCTGAGTGCAGAAGAAAAGCAATGGCCCAAGATAACTGACCAAATGGATGATGAACTTTAAAGCCATTGACTGTGGAGGAAGGGGAAGTGGCCATAGTTCCAGGCAACTGGAAGTTCTGGGTAGAAGAGATGGTGCCTAGAAGGAGAAGGGGAGCAACTTAATGGGAAGGGCTGTGGACTCCAGAAGCAAGTTCCAGGTTCTCAGACCATGCCCCCGGAGGCCTGGCATCCTTCACGAACCTGTTACGAACTGAACTGCATCCTCCAAAACTTCCCATGCTCAACTCCTAACTCCATACCTCAGAAAGCAACCTTACTAACGAATAGAGTTGTTGCAGATATAAGTTCAGATGAGGTCCTACTGAAGTATGGTGGACCTTTAATCCAATGTGACTAGTATCCTTATAAAAAGGAGAAATTTGGACACAGACATATACACAGTGAGGATGCTGTATGAAGTCAGATTAGGGTGATGCTTCTACAAGTCAAGAAATGCTGAAGATTGCCAGCAAACCACCAGAAGGTAGGGGAGAGGTGTGGACAGGTTCTCCCTCACAACCCTCAGAAGGAACCAACTCTGCCAACACCTTGATCTTGGACTTCTAGCCTCCAGACTGTGAGATAATAAACAGCCACCCAGTTGGTGGTCCTTTATTATGGCAGCCCTAGCAAACTAATACACACTCTGTTACCCTGGAACTTTGCAGGAGTTTATGTTGATGGAAAAAGAGCTGAGAATAAAAATAGAGTCAACAGTTCCTTGTCATATAAATGGGGTCGTCATTTACTCTGACCTTGACATAGGTCATTTGTTGCCACTGACTAAGTCCTGTTTTCAAGAACAAGACATTCAGCTGCATTTCCCTGTCACATGGAGACAGAATTATTGAAGGAACCTGGCATTTCCAGGTCACAAGGGTGGGAAGAGCTGGTTTCTTTCTTAAGTGGCATCCTTTCCTCTAACGGAGCTTCTATGGCTTTAAAATAAAGACACTTGGCATAGATGGCACCAGCCATTCTGATGATTTTTTTTAATTTGGTAAAATACCCATTAACATAAAATTTACCATTTTAGTAATTTTTAAGTGTACAGTTCAGTCGTGTTAAGCAAATTCAGTATGTTGTGTGACCAGTCTCCAGAACTCTTTTATCATCTTGCAAACCTTAAACTCAGTACCCCTTAAACAAAGACTCCCCATTTCCCTTCCCAGCCCTCCAGCACCTGGCAACCACCATTCTACTTTCAGGCTCTATGAGATTGACTACTCTTGGTAATTCATAAAAGTGGAATCAGATAATATTTGACTTTTTTTGAGAGTGACTTATTTCATTTAACATAATGTCCTCAAGGCTCATCTATGTTGTAGCATGTGTCAAGAGTTTCCTTCCTTTATAAGGCTGAATATCCCATTGCTTGGCTATATGTATCATTGATTCATTCATTGATGGATACTTGGCTTGCTTCCACTTTCTGGTTTTTATGACTAATGCTAGTATGAATACAGGTGTAAAAAAAATCTCTTTGAGATATTCCACCTTCAACTCTTTTGAGTATATACTCAAAAATAAAATTGTTGGCTTATATGGCTTAATTCTTTTTAATTTTTTGAGAAACCTCCATATTGTTTTCCATATCAGCTGTACCATTTTATATCCCCATCAACAGTGCAAAGGGTTAAAATTTCTCCACATCCTTACCGACACTAATTTTCTGTTTTCTTGATAACCATCCTGATGGGTATGAGGTGGTATGTCACGGTTTTGTGTTTATTTTAAAGAGTGAGTTTATCCACGAAATGGATAAATGAAGAAAACGCTTAACTGATTGGGTTTGCCAAAGATTCCAGGCATAAAATATTTCCCCTTTATACATTTTCTATGTTGTGGCCAATGCTCGCATTCATTAATGAAACACAAGATAGAAGAGGCCCTGGGACATTAATTTCAGTACTTTTTTATTGTATGTTTGATGTATTTAGAGACAATTCCAAGGGCAAGCACTGGATGGGAAAGTTATCTGGTTTGTAGATATTTGTACAAAAGGCTATTAAGACGACACAGTCAGTTCCCACTGCAGGAAACAGCAAGGTTCTCCTTTTTTATTATTCCCTGCCCCTACAATTTTCCAGCTCGCACATTCAACTCCTCACGACATGACTGCAAACATATACGTATTCATTCCCACCAGAAATCCGCACGGGACATCTTGGGACGTTCGGATTCGATCAGATAAAGCACGTTTGACACAAACTACAGGAGACGAGCTGGGACTTAAGACCACGTGGAATGAAAGGCCACAACCACAGGGAAGCACAGGCAGTGCTGGGCGGGGCGACCTGTCGCCCCGTCCCCATCCGCCCCCGGCCCCGCCTCGCCTCGGGAAAGCTCAGCTGAAGACCTTCCCCAGAGATGACTGGACTTCTCCTCAGTGAAGAATGCAGTCGGCGGTTTTTTAACAGATACTCTGGCCCCACCTAGCTTTCCTGCTGGGCTGGGCAGAACTGTGTAACAACTGGACCCGCTTGGGATAACAGCAGGGCGCAAAGGAGTTTGCCTCATTGATAATTATTTTTTACACCTAATAATCCATCCCAAAGTGAAGGAACTTCACTGCTAATATCTAATAGGCACACACTTGCTCTGTTAGCTTATAAGAATGACTCTTTCTAATAATAACGCTGTCTTATGTTACCGGGCACTAAAGAATCAACGTAATTTCAAATATGCCCTTATTCTACTTAAAATTCCAGACCATCTCCAAGGATGAAGGAGTAGTACTTCTGCTTTGCTAATTTACTTTTACTGGAGCTTCTGCTCCTCCTTAGTTAGAGTGGTAAATCCCATCTACTAGCCAAGACTAACTAGCTTATGTTTGCTTATGGGGTGTGAGAACAGAGGAGAGAGTCTGTCCTTCAAGGCCACGTCTTCTTTCTGCACAAGGTGTGTAATGGATACACAAATGGTATTTTAGGAAGCTATTTACACATTGACCTTTAAACATTAATTTTCATAGTTCACCTTGCATATATTCGTTTTCCCTTTAGAAAATCAATCCCTGGTCAAGAAATTATCCACGTAATGATAAGCATTTTTCAAAAACAGAGTCTGTTAGGAGCGTTTAAAAACAGAGTCTGTTAGGAGCATTTAAAAACAAACATCTCCCTCAGCAAGTGTCCTCAAAATCCAACTGCATATTTCAAACTGTTACTGTCACTAGAAGTGAACATCCACATCAGCAGATTCTTTGCTCTCTTCTTGTCTTTCCCCACGCATCCCAACGCACAAAGAATCTGTCTACTGCTATTATTCAAGCTTTAACTGTACACCTCTGTACAAGTCTAAGCAAAGCATCCCAGCCTCTAACTTCTGCCAGGAAAGGGCTGACCCGCCCTCTAGTGGTAAGACATTGGCATCACAATTGTGATAATAGCATTAACCCACACAACTCTTCGTTATAGTTGGCCTTTTTCTGGGTTACTGGACTAAGGTCAATGTCCTTAACAGAAGTGGTCATTGTTTCCCACTGCACAATGGCTGGGTAGTGGCAGAAGGCTGGCTGGGTTATCCGTGACCTTTGCTTGGCCCATAATAATGAAAGCTGGGCCTCTGGGTAATTTATTCTCACTAGACTTCTTTTGCTCAAACCCCTAATCACCTTGGGTACCTCAGACATGCCAGGTCTGATGAACTGTTTCTATGACAGGGGAAGGACAGACCATGTGGTAGAATTTTATAGTGGCTTTTTGCATCATCTTGTTTTAAATAACCACTCCGCAGGTGGGTTTGGGAGGGGATGAGGTGCCTGTGTCATCCTCAAGCCTTGCCCTTCTCCACTCAACAGCTGTAGACAGACGCTCTCAGAATGGACATGCCACCTAAGAGGAGACCCTAAGCTCTCACTGAAAGCCCAGGCCAAACCCAGACAAAATTCAGCAACCACAAGCTGCTGTGAACGATCGCTGTTAGTTTTTTCAGCTCAAATATTGCTCCCATGTCTCATCACTCACAGTGATTTTACATACAGAATTTTTAAAACTTCTGGGCAAAAAACTCACAGTGCTCTTATGCCTACACCCTTAGAGGGGAGCTAGTAGAAAAAAAGGTTTGTTCCAGTAACACCTGTGACCCTCAGTGTCTACATCTGTGTCTGGGGCCCAATTCCTCTACAGCTCTCGTGGCATGTGATACATTGCAGCTGGAAAACGAGTCTAACTGGAAGTCACTTCCAAGACTGCTGATACTCATAGTATTTCCATTTGCAAATACCTATCACCAGTGAAGGTGATTAGGCCCAGATGGTACAAGTCAGGCTGGAGAAATGAAGCCGCAGCCCTCCCACCCATCACTATATTAACATGTACACCTCTCCTCCTCATCTCTGCCTCTGTCCATGTCAACAGTGGTTGAGAGTTTCAATAGCTGGAGGTAAGACCCCTGCCACCACCACCACCTGCCCACTTCAGCTACTAGCCTGAAAGTGGCTACCGGGCCATGTGGGGCGTGAAGAATAAAGGGAAAGATCAGGGCAAGCAGGTGCTTTCTCCACAGCTTTGTGGGCTGTAACAGGGTTGGACAGGAAGGGCGGGGGTGGGACTGTCCCCTGGAGCGAAATGCTTCTCCATCCATCTGTCGCCTTCCTGCCCTCCATCTTCCCTGTGCTGAGCCCATCTGGTCTTCTTCACACGCTCTCCTGAGCTCTGCTGGTAAGTTAGATCCTTCATGCGCCCACAACACGGGAAACAAATCAGTTTAATTAAAGTCTCTGCTGAGATAATGGGGTGGCTGCTCCTATTCCAGCTACTTTAACTGGAATCTAAACAGCCAAAAGTTTCTCCTTTTCCTTCCTTCATTAGCTGAGAAATTTGCAGCTTTGTGGGGTGGAACTCTGCCACAGGGCCATTTAATTAATTCTAAGCTAGATGGCAGTAACTAGGCCCAGAATCATTTCAAGACACGAGCGCATCTACGCGGCAGGTGAGTGGCAGGGACAGCCCCTTGCCTTGTAGGAGAGCCACTCCCTGATCACGAGTGTTACCTGTGCAGCCACCCCTGAATCCCTAGGGGGATGGGGGGGCGGGGTGGAAAGGTTCCAGCTCACAGAGAAGGTGGAAGCCATCTGTGTGGATCCACCACACACAAGCACAGTGCACAGGTTCTTTCGGATCAAGAGAATCTAGGTGGAGCTGTGCCTGGAGCCAGCAGAGCCCCCTTCATCCCTTCCCACTTGTTTTGCATCTCAGAAGACACAGCTGGGGGCATTCTGCGTTACTGGCCAGCGCTCAGTGTCTCAGTGGAAGCCTCCCTCGGGCACACACACACAAGAGCTCAGGGCCAGACAAACGCCTTTTGTCAACCTGAAAGAAACCGCTACTGAAAGAGTAAGACTTCAAGAGATTTTGCCTTTCCCGCTAACTCGGCGCTATGGAGCCTGTCCTTCACGGCTTTGATGGACTCTAGTCCTCCCAAGAAAAGGCTAATGTGTCCATTGTCACTGAAATACAATAATAGCAGCTTAAACTCCACAATCAGTCATACGATCAGACAACAGGCAAGGGGATACACATTACACTGCAGAAGGAGGGGATCTACGCTGCAGAAGAAGGGGGCGGCGTTGTGAGGTTCAAGGCAGAACACAAGGGGACTGTGACTTTGACGCATCTGAACTTTCTCATTTTACTCGGACAGGAGAGTGGTTTGTTTTGCTGGTAATTTAGTAAGGTGGGAAATTTTAAATAAGAAGGGGAAAGGGAACGCTTACTTCACTTAAAGAACTTAATCTCCGTGTCCACACAGTCATAGAAGAGATCCCCCACTTCGGTGGGGTCCAGGGGGTCACTGCTGGTCAGGATTTCCTCCATGGCTTCCAGGCCTTGCTTCTCTAGTTCCAGCATCGTCTTCCTCAGCTTCTGACCTTGCTCCTGAGAAGGACAAAAAGAGTCGAGGCCACTGGAGTGGATGCTGAAAGCCCCCTGAGGGCCCTCCCCCACTCCATTCAGTGGGCTTCCTGCGGGACTGCCATGGGGTGCTTCTAAAGTCACGATGTGGTGATGTCACTGCTCCGCCCGGAATACTTACAAAGAGTTCCCGCTGCACTCAGGATGCAATCCAGACTCCCGAGTGACAGTGGGAAAGGCCCTCTACAGCCCACAAGGCTCCTGCTTGTCTCACGTCCTGCCTTGCCTCCTGCATCTCCTTTCTGGGCAGCCAGACTGAATTAGCTGCCTTCCTCCAACCCATGATACTCCTTCTTGCCACTGCACAGGCCACCCTGCTCCCTACCAACACTTGGTCGGCTCGTGCCCACCTTCAGAATGCCCTTCCTCTGGGCTCCCCCATCCAATGCCTTTCCTTCTGCCATGGCTGTTCTCTTCCTGTCTCATGATGGTCTGTCTACTTGCCTGTGTCTCCTGTTAGACCACAATCACCCAGGGAGTAAGAACTAGGTTGATCTCTATGTTCCTCCGTGGGACAGAGGAGGCACTCTCAACAATGCCTTTTGAATGAATAAATGGATCCGTGAGTGGCATGTCTATCCCCAATTTACTGTTTCTTCTGAAGGGGTGACATCTCTTCTTCCAAGTGAGAGTCACTCATTCACAGTGGATGACAGTGAGAAGCTTTCGTTTGTCCAGTTACTCCCAGAACAGAGAAACGGATGTCACCATTCATCCACCATCTCCCAGTGCTGCCTTAACTCAAACCAATGGTCATTTCCAAATTTCAAAGTCTACCCAGCCTCATCTATCTCATCTCTTGGAAATTTTGTGTAGGATGCCTCAGAACACACGGGCCTTCCTACCCCTGCCTTCATTTGCCAAATAACCAGAAAACTGTGCATCAGGGAGTGACATTTTCCCCCTATTCGGGTTTACTGTCATCCACCTAAAACATGCACCATCAGCAATCAGGGCAGGCAGCCCTGGCAGAGCTAGTGCAGTGTAGTGGCAGCATTCCGGTTCCAGGGACACATCTGGCAGGTAGCACAAATATCAAATAACTGTGCGACTTCTACATGTCAGGATGGTCATTTCTGGGGCACAGAAGAGCAAGGTCGAGAAACAGTGAGACTACCCTTCTCAGAGATGCTTTCTGAACTCCCTTGGATTTACTGTTGATGTTGTCCTTCTTTATATCCTTCTTAGAAAGCCCACGGTACCAGATGTAAGAGAATAAGCTTACCCAGTCCATGCAAAATGTGTGCACCAATTCCCTATAAGAGATCCCTCTTTTCAAGACAAAATGGAACTTTACAAGTTGTTAATAAATGCCTGGGAAGTAGATGAGCATCTAACAATTATGTTCCTTCCTTCTGTGTCAGCAAAATAGAAGCCTGGGGGGACTTCCCTGGTGGTCCAGTGGTTGAGAATCCCCCTCCCAGTGCAGGGGACGCAGGTTCAATCCCTCGTCAGGGAACTAAGATCCCACATGTCACGGGGCAACTAAGCCCATGTGCCACAACTACTGAGCCTGCACTCCAGAGCCCACATTCCACAACTAGAGAGAACTGTGCAGTGAAGACCAGCCAAAATTGCTTAAAAACATATAGGCTTGGATTTTACTTGAAAGCCTTTCACTAACGGCTGCTATGGGCATATGTTGAATATTTCTCTTGTTTGAACCGATTTAACTTTATAAACCAAAGTTTTGGGTGGAGGAGGGAGGGTTGAACTTTGAAGAAGAACTATTTTACAACTGACAATGTAAAAACTTTTTATGTGAAAAAAATATACAAAACTTAAAATTTACCATTTTAACCATTTTTAAGCATACAGTTCAGTGGCATAAATACATTCACAGTTATGCAACCATCACCACCAACCATCTCCAGGGATTTTTTTGAAGAATCACTTAAAAAAAAAAAAAAAA
>NW_011489342.1:2755236-2778818 GCF_000754665.1 Bison bison bison | reverse complement strand
GTCTTTAAAGTGCTGCCATAATACAACTTTTTACCTCCAAAAGTATACAAAGAATTTCTGACCACAGAAAACCAGTTCTCCCAACTAGTACTGCACATTTCTGTTATTCCCAGGTGGACAGTAAGTAAAAGAGGGATATTCTTAGGCCACTGCATTTTGAACAACATCAAAAGTGGAGGCTTGCTTTCTCTGGGTTTCAAGAGGCTGGCTGGAACAATTACCACCAGCATTCTAGCGAGGGCCTCGGGAGCCTGGGTTTCTGGAAGCAGACTAGCTGGAGAGGAGGAAAATGATGAGCTTGTTATCCGCTTTCCGGTCTCCTTCCTGGTGACCTCACCCGCGCCCAAGCCCCCACTCAGGCTCACCTCGTCACTCTCCAGGACAGCACGGGCCCATTCGTGTGCCTTGTACAGCTCGTGCCGGCGGTCTGGCTTCTCCTGGAACCGAGGCTCCTTTTTGGCAGGGTCGTCGTCCCCAAAACAGGGAGACTGTGCTTTGGGGACGAGTTTTACATCATCGACAAAGATGAAAGGCTTGAATATGGACCTGGAGAGAAAGGAGAGAGCTTCAGCCAAACCAGGTTCAGGGCCTGAGGAGGGCAGACACTCCTGGTTCAGCTCACAGCGGGTGGCAGGCAGGCACCTCCCGAGAGAGAGCACCAACTGCATATTTTAGTGACTATTTTAATAAAACTAGCTGCCGATTATAAGTTGCAAAGTGTTCTATTTACAGCGAGGAGACATCGACACAGACTAGCTTTGTTCTGGGAAGGCCATTTGAGAGCTGCTTTCAGTTCCATGAACACACACGGTGCTTTGAGGAAGGGTGCAATGGGCCACCGATGTGAGTTAGTCTTTCGCCACCATGGTCCACGGAACGAGGCCCCCTGGAAAGGCAGGGTCTGAGACCTCATCTTTTTTTTTTTTAGGTTCTACCTTATTTGAAAATGTTTGGAATATCTCTGACAGACTCAAGGAGCGCATAGATGAAGACAGATGACCAAAACAGAACCCCAGGGGCCCCAGAGAGGGCACGCCATAGAAAACAGAAGTCTGGTTGTGTGAGAGGGCAGCCGAGGGCATAGTAGGCGGCTGAAGCAAGAGCTCTTTGATTCGGCTCTTTTGGCACAAGGGGTATAACTTTGGGGACATGACTCTGTATGCGAGTGCCCATGTGTGTGTGCACATGTATGCGTGTGTATACCTGTGCATACCTAGGCACAAGCAACACACCCCTCCAGATGTGCACACACCCCGAAACAGCTGGGTGGGGGTCTGTGGCAACCACAGCTGCCTAAAACAGCAGGGAGAGAGCTTTACTGTCCCAGCTCTGCACCCAGAAAGAACACAGCTTGATCAAAGCAGTGTTCTGGGGGAGCACAGGCACCTCTGGGCCCCAAGGGTGGCCTGTGTTCAATCACACCACAGGGGCACCTGCAAAAGCAATCAGAGATAATGAGACACACGCACACGCAAGTGTATGGCTTCGATTGGGGATATTCTCCATCCTCTTAACTTGGTGCGCCTTGACCCACTCTGTGCCTCCAATGGGTGAGAAGTGAGCTGGGAAGTTGAATTCCTGAGCCCCAAGGTCCCTGGGCTATATCCAGTGTGCCACTCATTTTCACATACATCACCATCTGCAAAGCACTGGGAACGCATGATCCTTGCACCCAAACTGTGTCCTTGGACTTGAGCATCAGTATCACTCTCAGGCCCCACCCCCATCCTGCTGACTAGAACCTGCTTGTTAATGTCCCCAGGAGACTGATGACATCCAGGTCTAAGGAGCATGACCAGAGACAACAGTAACCAGTAGCGAACCCTCAGATTAGTTCCCTGAGGTAATCAAGGGAAAAGGACTCAGGTGAGAGAAAGACCGTGATCACAGCATGAAAGATCCAGCTCGTATTAATTTCATTTGACTACTGAAAGCAGCTGCACCCTAAGCTTGTGAAGTGGGTGAAAATGAGTTTAGTTGCTCAGTCGTGTCCGACTCTTTGCGACCCCATGGACTGTATCCTGCCAGGCTTCTCTGTCCATGGGATTCTGCACACAAGAATACTGGAGAGGGTTGCCATGCCCTTCTCCAGGGAATCTTCCTGACCCAGGGATCAAACCTGAGTCTCCTGCATTGCAGGCAGATTCTTCACTGTCTGAGCCACCAGGGAAAGGGGTGGGGCTGGTTAAGTGCTGTTCTCTGCAGGTGATGCAGACATACAGGAAACTGGCTCTGTCCACCAAGAAGTACGAAGCATAGGCACGTGGGCTGGACCTAATTCCACAAGGCTAAGTCCTCCCAAATTCCTTCCCTCCCTGAGATACCAGGAGCTACCTTGTACAGAGGGAACACTCACTACTACTTGCTACTGCCTCCTGAAAATGCAGCGCTTCTCTTCCCTCCTCCTGAATGTCAAGTGGGTGACTGCTGAAAGTGTAAGAAAATAATGCAAAATTTTTAAATGTCTATAGAATTTTGATCCCATGGAGTTGAGCTCTCCAACTGGTCATTTGGTTGAGGGCATTCTGAGGGTTTACTGGAAGAGGATAATGGATGGAGAGGGACAGAAAAGGCAGTGGTAAGGGAGAGTCCAGCAGAGAGACATCTAGAACTAACTGCTTCCGGGCCCCTCTGGTCTCAGACAACACAGCAGCCTCACAGCAGGCAAGCACCCTACCCTTCCGGGCCTGACAGCACTCGGGGTTTCCTGAAAAGTCAGTGCGCACACACCATCTTCTAGCAGACTGGAAGCCTCCTGCAGCCTCCTTGGCATGCACTGAGATCTCCTGAGAGACTCTGCAGCCCAGAGCCTGCATAGTTCACACCTCCTCCCTAGGCCTGGCGTCGCACAGAGAGGGTGAGAGCCAGGGCTCCCATGGGCTTGAGCTTGAACTTGGCGGTAAGGCTGGAGCAGGCTCAACCATGGAGAGTCAGAGGATTGGCAACGTTCAGCAGAGCTGCTGAGCCTGGGCTGCCAACGAGACCCCTTGGGACAAGGGTTCTCCCACTTCACACTGGCCCCAGGCCACACAGACGATGCTCACTTCTGTATCCCATACAATCCCCTGAAAGGAACCTCTCTTCTCCACCTCTCCAAAGTCCCAGTGAGAGTAATGTTTCATAGGCAAGCCTGTCATTTAATTTCTGGAACTCGGTGCTTTACTTACTATGCGGCTCAGGACCATCCTGAAACTGGCCCCATGGGGAGAACCATGGTACCGGATCCTCCTGAGCAACTGTCCAGGTCTGCCTGCCTCACCACAGCAGGGCCGGGAATTAGGCTGGACTCCAAATGCAGGTCTGTGTCCCCTCTTGACCTCTGACCAGCTGTGGGGTCCATCATTTTCCTCTCTGTCTCTCAATGGGCTGAAATGATCTCTCCCTTTCAGCTGCTAAAGCTATTGTGCTACTTCTCTTTCTATGTCATGAGGCTTATGAACCTGTGCTTTCAAGAAGTTCACGTAAGCACAGTTGTGGTCTTCTGCACCCAAGACACAAGATAACAGCAGAGTTAAAAAAAAAAAAAGTCAAAACCCCCTGCCTGATGGAACCTCAAGCCGGTCCACACTCACTGGCATGTGGAGGTTAGTTTAACATCACTGAGAAAGTGTCTGGTGGCATCTGTAAGACAGAGGGACTATATGTTTATCCCTTCTATCCATCCATTTTAACTTTAAAAATAAGTAAGTTAATAATATGAGGTTTCTAGAATATTCTAAAGCAGCCAAAGTCCTCCAAGAATTTTTTTTCCAAAGTCTATAAGGAACCCAGCATCCTCAGCTGCTAAAAACATGAAGTATGTTCATCAGGTAGTTGTGCTCACCTGGTCGTGTTAACTCTTTATGACCCCATGGGCTGTAGCCTGCCTGGCTCCTCTGTCCATGGGATTTTCCAGGTAAGAATACTGGAGTGGGGTGTCATTTCCTCCTCCAGGGGATCTTTCTGACCCAAAGACTGAACCTGTGTCTCCTGCATTGGCAGCCGGATTATTTTACCATCAAATGGTTAAAGGGAGATTCTTTTTTGAGACTGAATAAATAAAATTATTGCCATAATAAACCACAATAATATACCAGAATGTGGGAATTATCTATAATTCCATCCTGATCACTTACATCTATAGATCCAGAAAAGGGCAATGTGGAAAACTCAGTGGTTTCCAAATGTTTTGATTTCTTACCAAACATTACAGAAAATCACATTAAAAATACAAGTAGGTGAGAAGATGCTCTGACATTTTCCCAAAAGTGAACCTCAGATGGTAGCTTCTTAAATGACACTTGAATGAATGTATGTTCAGAGAGATGAAATGACTTGATCAAGGCCATATATCCAGCCAGCAGCAAAGCTGAACTGCCATGTGGGTCATGACCACCCCTCCCAGCACACCCAGCCACGGTGGGGCCCAGTTCATCACTCATACTGAGGACCCCAAGAGCAGTTCATGGCTGATTCTGACACAGAACTCTAGTATGACTGGCCAGCTCACATTTCTTACTTCAAACAGGGCTGTGCTCTTACCAATGATGCAGAAACTCCCAGAGTGATGGGCTTAACTTCTGCCCCAGAGTCCCTGGTGGATCTGCTCGCACAAAAACAGCAGCACAAAGGCCCCTGCTTGGATGCATCTGCTAAACTTTAAACCAATCTGATATGGGCCTGGAAGAACCAGTTTCCCTCAACTGCATGTGTCCCTCTGAATGGTTCATCCATGGGTCATTCCAGCTGGGCTGTGAATCACTTAAATCACATACATAGCTAAAGCCACATCTGGCTGAGAGCAGAACCTATTTGTGAAGGGCGTTTCCATTTAGAGGGAAAGAAAACTAGTACCTCTGGAGCCTGGGACACCCTTTGGACTGGATCCAGATACCCTGGGAGGTTTTAAAAAGTCAAAACCGTGGGGTGGGAGAGAGGAAAAAGATACTGCTGGGAGAGTTAGGAATGAAATCAAAGGCAGGGCTATTTTACACAAGGTCCTCAGCTGGGTGTCGTCCATGCAGGCTGCGGCCCTGTATTTACATAAACCACAGTGTCTATAACATTATCTCCAATAATGAAAAGGTTCACTTGTCACTGACATTTGAACTAACCAGATGAGACAGTCTCAATTGATGCAACGTAGACTCTCAAGCCTAGTACCTACGAGAAGAGGAAGCAAACACCACACACTCGCACACATACACACACACACACACACACACACCCTGTATCCCTTGCATCTCTCCAGTTCCCTGCCATAAAGTGGGTCAAAGACCCTCTTTTCCTAGAACTTCCTCCCTATTTTGTTTTCCAGGCTGAATTACATGGCCTAATGCAATTAAAGAAATGGGTTGGGAAATAGCCTACTAATATTTAAAATGGAAACACTTTTAATTCTTTCCTCCACTTGGTTTATCCTCCTGTATCTTGAATATTTGTGTTTTCTCAGATGTGATAGCTTCTAAGTAGTGGAAGCAATCAGCCCTAATTCATAGTGTCCGCTGATCTCCACAGTGTGAACACATTCACTGGGGCCCTTCTCAAGCCACCCGTGTGACATTACTGAACACAGGGTTGGGCAGACATGACATCATCAGCTCTCACAAACTCCAGCACAGCAATGGAACCTGGAAATTACACTGTCTCAAAATGCGAAGCTACCTCTCTGCTCTTTCCCTTCCCAATCCTTCATACAGATGAAGCTTTAACAGATACTGGCTTCCACGAAGCAAACGGTTAGAACTGGTGCACTAACGCCGATCAGTGTCACTGTATGGATGATCGAGGCACCAGCTGACTCATCAGAATATATTACATGATGGAATTTGCCCACTCAATAAAATTAAAGTTCTTCTGCATCTCCCTCTATCTCTCAAACTCTGGCTTTTGTATCTGCCTCCAATTCTCAAACTTATATAATACCTGGTACAAATCAGGAGGAAGAGAAAAGAGGGAAGGAGGAAGAAAAAAGGGGACTATGAGAACAAGCTATTTTGAGAGAAGGATCTATAATTAATACAGTAAGCAAAGAGCCGAGAAGTGCTGAAGCAGATAGAACAATAGTACGATCATGTCCTTCAGTTTCTAACATTAATTGGGAGGATAAATAACAGTCTTCTTTGATCATAATCTTCTGCAAGGCCACTGCTCCGAAACTATTTCCTGCAAACATCTCTCTAACGTTTGTAGCATTAGCAGAAGCCGGCTAAAATTTCCCTAATTTTATTACCTAAAACCCAAGAGTAGGTAATTATGCTTCCTGCTGACAAAATACAAAATGGTAAGGATGCCTAATTATAAAGAAACATTGAAATGTTGAATAGGAGAAAAAAAAATCTATGACAGTTCTATAGTCACAGTAGGCAATGTAGTTCATTTAACCATAGGTGATAAAAATGAATGTCTTCCAGGAAGCCCTTAATAGCCTTTAAGGTCTTCTCAATTAATTTAACCATGAATAATTTTCTTTTAAAATTATTTGAAATTTTCACTTTTAGATATTAGAAAGCTATTTTTCAGCGCATTTTTAGAATTGCACTGGGCTGTGTCCTATAGCCTAGGAAACAGAATGACTTTATCTTCACGTCTTGGCACCACAAAGCTCTCTTCTAAGCACAGCTGGAGCAGGTGTCTGAGAAGTCAGGAACCAAGGGGGCTGTTGTGGTCACTCTTCAGTTCAACCCGCTCTTTCAAAAGCTCCTTTCCCGGAAAAACAATGTCTAAAGACCTTGACAGGATGTTCCAGACAGATTCTGAAAGCCTACACGTATCCCTGTGGGCCAGCACAGAGTGCTCACAAAAGCCATCAGCAAGCAAGGTCAGCATCCACAAGGGAGAGGAAGGACAAGCCCCAGATCTGATCGACCAAAAAGCAGGGTAGGAGTGGGGTCACAGAACCAGGCATTCCTAATGGGGAGATCAAGTCAAGAGAAAGAAGCCAGAGTCAAACAAGAGGCGTGTCCTGAGAGGCTGCCTGGAATACTGGTGAGTGGGTGAGGCTCCTGGTTAGAGGCCAGCAGAGGGCCCACGCTGGGCTTGGGAGGTACTGGGGGGTGAGGAGACGGATGGAAACTCAAACTATAGAAGGATGCACAGCTGCAAGGGGTGCCATGCTGGCTCACGCCTCTGTGCCTCTGCACATGCTGTTCCCTCCCACCCAGAATGTCATTCCCACTTTCAGCACCTAACAAACCCCTCCTCTCACGACACCAGTGCTCAAGAGTTCTTCCTCTGTGAAGTTTCGCCTTCACTGCCTCCTTTGTGCCCCTCTTATCTTGTAAACAGTTAGTCTCTAGCACACAATAAGCATAATATTTGGTACACAGCAGGTGCCTAACAAGTGCTTATTGAATGAATAAATGAGTGAATGAAAGACCAAGGATAGTTTATACGGGATTTAATAGGTCCTGCTAGAAAGATCTACTTATATTGGGACAGGGAGGCCAAAGAGTCAGGGAAGGTACTTGGCTTCTCCCCTGAGTCACCTAAGACACAGTCCCTAGCTGGGCACTGCCATTGCCTGTATTCCTGAAACAACAAGAGGAGAGTAAGTATTTTCAGGTGGAAAGGGAATGAAATCAAACAGCTACAGATTCCGTGGCAGCAGAGTCAAAAGTTTGACACCCGATACTCAAATGATGATCAGCCAATGGAACACGTGAAAAATACCAGAGATCCTACTGGAATGGGCAGTCTTCTAGAGCCCTCCAGGCTGAGGAATCAGACTTACTGGACAGACTCCTAAGCCCAGCTTAAAATTCCTGACACAAAAGGTTTGGGTCAAGACATCTGTATTTATCAAAAACTCCCCTCAAGTGATTCTGATCATTTAGAAGTCACGATGGTTGTGTCTAAGTTACCAATGGCATGATCTTGGTGTGCAGGACTGAAAGTTACTGAGAAGGGCTGCTGTCTGCCAGGTAGACCAGAGATAGTCTAAAATAATAGCTAGACCTGTTATGCATTTACTTGGATTATCTCATTTAATCCTCCCAACAAGCATAAAAAAGTACGGTCTGGGATTGTGCCCATTGTATAGGACAGACACAAGCTTAGAGAGGTTAAGGGACTTACTGGCCATTAATACTAAGTGACAGAGGTGGAATTCAACTGCAGGTGGTTTATTCTAGAGGCCACAAGCCCTTTGCTGAGGTGTGTGGGCAGGAAGCAACGCCCTAAAACACGTCTTAGAGAAGAGGCCAGTGCCCTTGAAGTGGCTGCAATGTGCCTTGTCTCTGTGCCATTTTGTCCTCTAACTCACAGCCACTGGTGCTTCTGATCAATCTTGAGCTTTCCTGTTATCTCTTCTGTCTCACTGAGTTTTATTTATCTTTGCATCCCTCATATACAGCACAATGCCTGGCCCATAATACATATTAATAAATGTTTGTTGAATTTAAAACAATTTGATTCCATGACTGTGATGAACACTACATGATAAAAGCCAAGAACTTCCCTTTTTCACCTCTCTTGTACTGCACTGGCTATGGTGATATTGAAAAATCTGACTATATGTACAGGGAAGGGCAGGAACTCAGGGTGTGATTACTGGGTGAGCTCTCAGGGGAAGCACAGACTTGGCAGCTGTGTGACTGTCTCAGACAAACCTGGAAGGATCTGGGGTCCCAGTGAAGTAGTGGATGCATGGCGAGCTTCCGTTCTGAGGCAGGACAGACACGACACTGGCTGTGGTGAGGAAAGACTCAGAATCTACGCAGACTCCACGGGCTTTGTCCCGTAGGACATCAATCATAGTCTGCACAGTGATGCTTTCTGTAAAGAAAAAAGAGAGGGAGGAGGCAAGCTGCTAACCAAAATCCATTAGTTATTTCCCTTTTGAGTAACAGAACCCCTGAAATTACAGCTGGGAACAGAACAGCCCTACTTTAGGTGTGGTCACAGGACAGATCTTGACCAATGAGAGGTAAGCAGAAATGACGTGTGCAACTTGCCCGTCACATCCATAAAGAGGAATGCTTGCCCTTCATTCTTTTCCCTCCTTTCCTGCTGGCTGGGAGATGCCAGTGAGTGGACCACAAAACAAAGTCACATGTTGAGGTAAAGTAACCCACCCACCCTGGACTGTCTATATACATTTGGACTAGGAGAGAGAAACAAAGGTGCATTTTTTAAAACCACATTATTTTGGGGTCTTTTTGTTACAGCACTTAGCAATTCCTCAACTAGTACAATATGCAACAGAATGATATTCATAAGAAAGTATACAATCTATGCAGAGCACCAAGCAAGCTCTCTGGTATAATCCTGCTGGTTAGAGTTAATATTATATCTAGGGAATGACCTCTCTACAATGGTAAATATACACAGAGAAGTCTTTCAAATATCGAGAACCATAAGGACTATTGGCTCTGAGTTCAGATAAAAAGACTAACAAATCTTCCACTACATAGGACTCTGGTTCTTCATTTTCTCCCTCTGTTGGTAATTCATTAAAACAGTATTTTTTCAATCTGTATTCACAAAGATCAAATCAAAGCAACACATGGGAAAAGGTATCTTAAACTTTGCTACTACAACTCATATCCTTTTTGTAAATATCTCCATGGATAACACATTGCACCTAAAAATATTCACGACAAGTCCCCAAGTTCTTCAACTATCCAGGGTTCAAACTTCCTCCCTGTCTCATAAATGAATCTATTGATTTAAACCAGGATCTGACAGGTTGATAATGTCTCTTATAACTCTTTGAATCACTGCCTCTCATTTCCCCCCTTGCATTTTATTTGCTTGGCCATTTCTCCTGAATCTCCCATACTCTGGACTTTTTAAGTTGCACTTTGCAGATGGTGTTATTAATATTCTCCTCCATCCTCTGAATTTCTGGCAAACTAGTAGCTAGATCCAGAAGCTGCATCAGGTCAATGTTTGATATTTTTGGCAGGACTACTTTACAACTGGTATTATATATTATACTTTCACCAAGTCAGATTTTTTCAAATAAAAACTGTAGTTTTTTATAAGATTCTCATTTTTAAATAGATACTTTCTTACCTTTCTACCCAGAATATATTAATAAAGTTTATAGCAAAAGTCCTAAAGTGTTCTTCTACATTAAGAGTCAGCCAATTTTTTCTTTAAGAACCAGCCAGGGAACAGTTTAGCCTTATGGGCCCTGTAGGCCTTCCCAGATGGCTCAGTGGTAAAGAATCTGCCTGCCAATGCAGGAGACTCATGAGATGTGTGTTCAATCCCTTGGTCAGGAGGATCCCCTAGAAGATGAAACGGTAACCCACTCCAGTGTTCTTGCCTGGAGAATCCCATGGACAGAGGAGCCTGCCAGGCTACAGTCCGTGGGGTCGCAAAGAGTTGGACACGACTGAACGCACACACACATACACACAAAGACACGGGCCCTATAATCTCTGCTGGACTTGCTGCAACTGCTCAACTCTGCCACACAGCACGGAAGCAGTCATAAACAAGAGGAAAATAAACAGGTGTGGCTGTGTTCCAGTGAAATTTTACTTACAAAACAGGCATCTACCAACAGGTCAACTCCTATTCTAAATCACCAAAGGCTTGACTCACAAAACACATGTCTCACCAGCAAATATAAAATGTGGCCATTGTGGTTTATGGGGAAGGGTTTTCCACTCAGGCACAAAAGTAACAAGCTACCAGTCACCACATTTACTTAAAAATGGATGCTGGCTAAGTCAATATCGGGTGGGAAATAGAGGGCTCATGAAAGGAATTCAACAATTTGACTCAACAAGTGTTCACGGAACAAAGGGCCATAACAGGCATCACAAGGGGATCCTAAGGTGAATAAAAGATAGCACCCCTGATGTCAAGACTCAGCAGGCTAATGAAACAGGGAAATATACAGAGAAGATACGTCAAATGTACAAATGCTGAGGTATAAGCAAGACTGCACTAAGTGTTTCAAAGACAAGCATAGTGACATCAGCACTTAAAGGAGAAATGGGAGCAGAAACGTCCATGGATAAAAAGCATCATGTAAAAATAAATGCAAGTTGTGGTCATAGACTGCACAGCAAGGACTTTAGCACAAGTCAGTTTCCGTACACAGGACAAGCTCTGTTCTCCACTTCTCCTCTTTGCTTATTCTCCCAAGTTCAAACAAGGTCTCTGAAATAGCTGCAAGACAAATGGTATGAGAGAGAACTGTAAGGAACACCCCAACTCACCTTCTTGCTTTTCTAAGGTGTCTCTGCCTGAACAGCAGGTTAGATGGTCATCAGCTGGAGAAAAAACTTCAGAGAAATTAAACTCATCCTCTCCCGTCCACCAACCTTGACTCTGAGCATAACTCCTGAGTTCCGGATGCTCTGCGTCGATTTTAGTCGTGAGCGAAAGCTGATTGCAAATGCACTTGACTCCCTCTGTAAAGAATACAAAGTCCAACTATTTAGACATAGACTTATAAAGACTTTATCAAGAAATGGATGTTACAGGGCAGCTCTCCCCTGCAACTTGACTCTAACTATATGGGGGAATCAATTTCATTTCTGAAGAGAGAAACATAAGGTCCTTGGTCTTCTTTTAAGATCTCGTAGAAGGTTTGAGCAGCCCTAACACATTTTATCACGTTTTCAATGAGTGAGTCACTTGACCTGACAAACTAAACCCCAAGAGAAAAGTGAAAGGTTTTTATTTTTATTTTATTTTATTTTAATATTAATATTTTATTATTATTCTCATTTACTACCCATTAAAATATTTTAATGAAATATTAATATTTTATTTTATTTTAATATTTTATTATTATTCTCGTTTACTACCCACGAGAAAAGTGAAAGGTTGCTTGAAAGAGGCTCTGTATTGCTAACAAGACTCATGAATGTCGCAGCTCCAGACATTTCTCCTCATCAGGTTGCTGCTGCTGCTGCTGCTAAGTCGCTTAGTCTCGCTTAACTATCGCCCTCTGCTCAAATCAATATATACGTTTTTTGTTTTTTTAATTTTTAAATTATGGGACTTCTTCATTCAGATTTTTTTTCAGGCCCCAACATTTAGAAAAACACAGTGACCCTGATAATGAATTATGTATTTATTTATTTAGGCCACACTGTGCAGCTTGTAGGATCTTAGTAACCTAACCAGGGATTGAACCCAGGTACCTGGCAATGACAGAATGTAGTCCTAACCACTGGACGGACCACCAGGGAACCCCCAATAATGAACTGTTTTAAAATAATGGAATGTATGTGCAAATATGTGTGTATTTGGGTGCCCAGAAATGAGGAGCACATTAGAGCCTGCAGATGTAGCACTGAGAGGGTCTGTAAGTCTGGGCACCATGGCCTTAGCTCCTCCTGTCCTTGAAACTCCCCACCAGCCACCCCCACTCACCTGTGATCTTCTCTGCAGCCCAGTACTTCCCTACAGTCTCCAGCACCCACGCCTCCTCACGGTCCACAATCAGAAATGCACTTTGGAAGCTGTGGCAGGAGTTAGCATCTTCATAATAATTCCCACCCTGTCCATGTTCTTCCAACAAGGCGACGATGACGTCTAAGGCTTCTTTAGCTGTTGCCCCTCTCTCTAAACCAAGCCTGAAGTAAGAAGACCAGAAGCACACCTGTCATTTCACACCACCTCATTATTAGCACAGGCATCAAAGGTTGGGACCAAGCTGAGTTATGAAGAATGCCGACGTGCATAACTATGTTAAACACTCAGGCTGATACGCAAACAGATAAACAGCATTTGAACTCACAATACATAGCACACATTCCATTCAAAATCATGGGGGCGTTTTCTGTCTTTGGTCATGCCCTTTCCACACAGTCAGGAGCCCAGTGGCTTCTCTCTCTTGAAAGGAAGCTTGGCCATTTCTCTTTTTCTGTTTTCTAACTCTGACTCCCCTGAAGCTGGCCAGCTTCGTAAAAGACCTTAGCAAGACAATCTCCCTGTGGCTTGTTCTCCCTCCCGCCTCTGGGCAAAAGGAAACCTCTGCCCAGTCCAGCCCTGACCTCTATGATTCTACACCAGGTATTCGGGTTAGTAATAGCAGTGCTCTATAGCCAGCCACTGTCCTCTGTGAATGTAATTCACCCACCATCTCCTTAGGAATGGGCGGCTGGTTAGGACAAGACCAGTCCTTTTTCTACATCTTCTACCTAACAGCCCACCTCCACTGGTGTGACTTACAGCTTCAGTCATTCAAAAGGACCAACTTCTTCCAAAGTGAAACAGCCATCTCCTCCCAGCCTTTCCAATGAAGAGACTCCTTAAAGAGGCCACAGAGACCGCCCTCTACATGACTTGAGCCTGCGTGCTTGCATGCTAAGTCACTTCAGTCGTGTCTGACTCTGTGCGACCCTATGGACTGTAGCCCCCCAGGCTCCTCTGTCCATGGGATTCTCCAGGCAAGAATACTGGAGTGGGGTGCCATGCCCTCCTCCAGAGGATCCTCCCGATACAGGGATGGAACCCACATCTCTTATGTCTCCTGCATTGGCAGGTGGGTTCTTTACCACTGGCGCCACCTGAGAAGCCGTGTAACTTGAGCAAGTTATATCATACAGTTGAACTTCAGTTTTATGTCACCAGTAAAATAAGCACCTACGTCACTGAGTACTAGGAAGATGGGTTTTATGAGATGATGAACATGAAAATACATGGCACCGGCACCCGGGACCAAGTAGGTGATCAGTAAGTTTTCAGACACAGCAGACCGTGGCAGAAAAACAAATGACTCAGAGATAAAGGGACCTCATTTCTAATTCTGCTTCTGTTATCCACCAGGGGTAACCTTTTTGAACTTTGATTGTCTTGTCTGTAAAGTGAAAAACAGTACTGTTTCCCTCTCAGGCTGATTTGAAAGAGAATGGCAGGTAATGGGTGCTCAGTAAATTTCTATTTATTCGTCTCTTCATTCAAATTGTAATGTTGGTCACAGAAGCGTGGAGTCTCAGAACAGAGGCAATGGAACCCTACTAAGATGGCAGCAGAGGCCAGTTCTGGGTGAGTTTTCAACTTGAGATGCAATTACTATTAAAATTCACCCAGTTTGATTCTTCCTGAAAGGACGTTGCACTGTGCTGCCAGGGAGACGAAGAGATAATGGGACTCCATGATCCGGATTTATCTTTGCAACAGGCTTATTTTCAGAGATTAATTATATACCAATTCATCTGGCATTTCTCAATTTAAGCTTATTTAGGAAGCCTTGATGACAAGGCAATGCTTTGAGAAGCTGAAGCCTTAGGGGAGTCATATAAGAAAAAATTCATTAGAAGATGGAAGTAGTGGACTCTTCTGTTGGTCCCTGTCATCTTCTCCAAAAAGGAGCAGAGGAGATAAGCACTCACCTCATCTCGAAGGTCCAGAGCGAACAAGTGTGCTGCAAGTGCCTCTCACAGCCAAGAGCTGGCCTCACAGGAGGGCCCCTTCCTGCTTTCCACAGGTCCCTGGTGGCTCCCGGTCATTCTAGGCAGAATGCACCCAGGGCCTCTGCAGGGCCCCGCTTACCCGTGCAAACAAGCACTGGGAGGAGCCTGTGAATGCCCAGCCAGGGACAGCAAGGTCACCTTTGGCAGCTGTGACTTCTCTTTCAGTTTTTCTTTCAAAGATTTATTAAAAAAATTTTTTTTATTTTGAAGTGGACTATTTTTAAAGTCTTTGTTGAATTTGTTACAGCATTGCTTTTGCTTTTTGTTTTTTCGGCCCCAAGGCATGTGGGATCGTAGCTCCCTAACCAGGGATGGAACCGTGGCCTCTGCACTGGAAGGCAAAGTCCTAACCACTGGACTGCCAGGAAGTCCCTCTCTTGCAGTTTCTAACTTACTCCCCTACTGTTCTGCCCGTTTGCACCCCACACTGACTTTGGTGCCTTCTGCAGTGTGTGCAGGAGGGCCTCTGCACTCCTCCACAGACATGATTCTGATTAAACCCCTCATGCCAGGACCATGGGGAAAAGATCCCCATCTGTCCCACCTGACCATTCCCAGGTGGTCTCCCTGCCATGGGCCGAGAATAGGACTGCTAACAAAGCTGTGGACGACAGAGGGTCGCGTCCTTTCCACCTGAGATCCAGAGGTGCATCTGTACCTCTGGATCCAGGCCCACAAGTCACCCACCATCAAGAGGCCTATTTTAAAGCCTTTCCCAACATTTCCCCTCCTAGATGAGGCGCATCCATGTGATGCCAAATGAGAACAGGGACTTTCTGGTCTCCACGCCTACTTTCACTCTGGCTGCTATACCTCCATCATGGGCTTGACTGGAGCAGGAAAAGGATTGAAATTAACTACGCCAACAGTTAACTATCAATCAACTGTTAAGAGTCTCGCTCTGACATTTACCTTCAGCATAACTCAAATCCTTCAGAAATGTGCGCCTGGTCAGGTTATTCTGGGTCTTGGAGTTAGATGCTCCCAAATTCAGATCCTTATTTTTTATGGAAAATTCTGGAGGAAATGCCTATTTGGAGCCAATGGCTTTCTCACCGGTATGTCGAACTCACTGTGTCCGTTCTGGAAAGGTGAACACAGCTTACCAAGGAAGATGAGCACCCTCCGCACTCCCAGGCTGCAAGCTCCCATGTTTAGGAACACTGCTCGTTTGTCTTCTTGATCCCTATGCTTCCACTTATTAGGAAAACCACTGTGCCACTGTATCCCAATTAAGGTGAAACATGGGGCTTCCCAGGTGGCACAGTGGTGAAGAAGCCACCTAGCAACGCAGGAGACTCAAGAGATGAGGGTTCCATCCCTGGGTCGGGAAGATCCCCTGGAGTAGGAAATGGCAACCCGATTCAGTATCCTTACCTGGGAAATTCCATGTACAGAGGAGCCTGGCAGGCGACAGTCCATGGGGTTGCAAAGAGTCGGACACGACTGAGCACACACATGCAAGTTATAATTAGATTTCCTGAAAACACATAATCACTCTCCTGCTGCTGCTGCTGCTAAGTCGCTTCAGTCGTGTCCGACTCTGTGCGACCCCATAGACGGCAGCCCACCAGGCTCCCCCGTCCCTGGGATTCTCCAGGCAAGAACACTGGAGTGGGTTGCCATTTCCTTCTCCAGTGCGTGAAAGTGAAAAGTAAAAGTGAAGTCACTCAGTCACCGCCCTAGAGAAAGTCATAAAAATAAGTCAATCCCCCTCCCCTTTTAGGAATGAGCCTATACAGATGCAGATGCAAATAACCTTTCTTATTCCCCACAAATCAAGGGGTCTGCAAGGCCTCTCTTGGTTCACTGTTTTTTGGTTATCAAAAGGTTCCCAGCTTCTAGCCAGAGGGATGAAAGCAGGAGGGGGAAAAGTGGACGTTAATGGCTGCACTGATTTAGAAGAAAGGTGTGTGAAACCTTTGGACTAGCCTCAGTCTCCTGGTATCCAGAGCTTCCTGGCTCCTGGAGAGAAGTAACCTGCACTCTAGTACAGAAGCAACTTCCCTGAGGGGGCAGGCACCCTACACCAGGCTCTGTGGAAGCCACAGGCAAGTCCCTTAATCTCCCTAAGCCTCGGTTTCCTGTCTACCAAACAGAAGTAGCCGCACTGCTTCACCAGATTGTGGTGAGAGTTAAATGAAATATTCTCTGCAAAACACACTACACAATAGTGTTTTGGAAATAGTAACTCTTATTTCCACAGGTTCTTTCCTCCTATAGACACTGGTTATTGTGTTGCTCAGTCACATCCAACTCTTTGCAACCCCTAGGACTATAGCCCGCCAGTCTCCTCTATCCAGGGTATTCCCCAGGCAATAATGGGGTGGGTTGTCATCTCCTACTCCAGAGGATCCTCCTGACCCAGAAATCGAACCTGTGTCTCCTGCATTGGCAGGCAGATTCTTTACACTGCGCCACCCAAAAAGAGCAAAACCAACACTGGCTGAACCCCCTTTCAAATCACCAGTGAGCCCTCACACTCACCAAAAACACCAGGAAGAATTGTCTTATGTAAGAGATTCAAATCACCTTTTTACCGCACTGCTCTCTGGTGTCTATTTCCACCCTGCTTCTGACTTAAATAAGCTGTTTCTTTGTGTGCTCTCCCATACCTGTGCTGTGTCTCTAATAATAAACTTTGTACCTGTTTTGGAAATGGCAACCTGCTCCATTATTCTTGTCTGGAAAATCTGGGCAGAGGAGCCTGGTGGGGTCCATGGGGTCATAAAGAGTTGGACATGACTGAGCATGCACGTGCTCCCGCCCCTAAGTCCCTCTGAAAACATGTGGAGCTATAGCACCCATCAGCTGGGAGGCGCTTAGACGTTGATCTAGGAGGAATTCTGGCTCAGGGGTCATTTTTAGGATTCAGTCGGTATGGAATGGCTCCTCAGTATCTGACTGTGTGTGACTGAACTGATCATAGCTGGTGTAAAGCTGAGACCCTGAACTCACAAAGAGCCACTCAAGGTGCAGATACCACAGCAGGGTCCTCTTCACACACCTGTCTTTGCATTGTAATAGCTGGTCATGGGTGGCCAGGAAAGGAGTTGAAGCTAAATGACTATAATTAAACTTACCCTGTCATCTACTCCCAACATATGTTACTGTCCCAGACCCTGGTAACTATCACAACCTCAATTACGTGCTAAATATATCTTCTCTGTCTACATCCCTGGGCCTTGTAGACCCAGGTGAAATGCATCTCCTTGAAGCACTCCTAAACGGATGCAGCCCATTATCATCTCTGAACATCCAGCAGTGTTTGCTGAAAACCTGGGATTCTGTGCCGTTTATGTGGCTAAAAATCTCCAATTGCCTTAAGACACATTTCTCCTCCTGTCATCTTAAATTGGTCTAAAATCTTGCATTGCTCAATCTTCTGTCCTCTCCCTGCAAACAGACTAAGATCTCTTTGAAGTGTCTGAGCTTCTTTATGCGCCTACAGAGTCTAACACAAAGCACACATTCAATAACTCTGGTTGTCTTATAGGTTGATGAACTTGAAAAGATACGTCAGAAGCACTGAAGAAAGGAAAAAACCACTCTCTTCTGTCATCCCTTAGAAATCAACTGTTTAAATGGTGATATTTGCCAGTTCTATTAATCCCCTCCATGAAGACAATGATAACTCAAAATGCAAGGGTGTAAATGAGGCATAAAAGGGGCATTATTTTCCATTGTTAACTCTTCATTTTCAGTATTTCTCTTAAACAGGGAGGTAAAACTACTGGGACAGCTGTCAAAACATAAGCTGAAAATTTGTTATTCTCTCCATTTCACTCTGTTGATCAAGAGAGAACTCATTATAAATATGAGGCTTTTTCTTCCTTTTCTCCAGCTCAGGGGACCTGCTCCTTCTGAGTTTATAATAACCTGGAATAGTAGGGAAGGGTGGGGAAGGCATAAAGGCAATGTGGCATCAAAAAAGTGTCACAAACTGACCTGTCGACCAGGTGAAAGAAGCTATGGGCCACAGACGTCTTTGCGAACATGTGCAATTTCTCCCTGCAAAACCTATAAAATGTAAAAACCTCCATTCCTTGGTGTAGCATGTCCCCTTTGGGAAGCTCTGGAGGTCATCCAATTCAGGACTCACACTGAACAAATGACGGGAACGGACACTCATGGTGTTTCCACACTGAGAACCAAGACCTCCAGCTCTTAGCCCAGTCCCCCTTCAACCATGCCGTAAGTCCACTGCATTTCACTATTTCAGGAAAAAAAGAAACTACTTCAGAATGTCGTTTCATTCCTGCCACTTTCTACTGTAGTCATTCTTTCCAAACTTGGCCACTGATCAGCCGCTGCACACCAGGGACACAGCCCTAGCCCTTGTGACACATTAGTGAACAAGCCAACGGAGACCTCCATCTTGCCAAGCTTACATGTCCGCCTCTGCGCTTCACTAACGTGTTAAACGTGAATGCATTACCCTGTGGCTGAGAGGGGAGAGAAAGAAAAGAGGACAGAGACATAGAGGGGAAAGGAGGGAAGCAGTTTCTGTTCTTTCTTCTTTTTTATTTTATGTGGTATATATGTATTTTTTCTATTTACTTTTATATATTATTAGATATATTTCAAAGACCATAAAATTGACCCATTTAAAAGTGTCATTGAATGATCTTTAGTATCTTCATAAAGCTGTGCAACTATCACCATAATCTAAGTTTAAAACATTTCAAACACCCCAAAAAGAAGCCCCGTACCCATCAGGAATCCCTCTCTATGCCCCACTCCAACCCCAGGAGACCACTTTCTGCTTCTATGAATTTGCCTATTCTGGGTATTTCATGTAACTAGAATCATGTAATATGTGACCTTTTGGGTCTGGCTTCTTTCACTTAATATAATGTTTTCAAGCATAGCAGGTATCAGCACTTGATTTTTTTTTTTTTTCTGAATAATATTCCATTGTAATCTACTCTTTTTTCCACCACCTCCAAATTTACATCAAAAGGCATAAGTCACCTTTGGAAGGACTGCATAACAAAGTATGAGGTTTGAGAGAGATAAAGCCCATCCCCACCCCAACCTGTTTTGAGCAGTTGTCTTTAAGAGCCACCATGCAGTACCTGACCAGATCCATCCCCAGTAAGGCTTCCGTCTCAGCAGCTGGTTCTCTGGCATTGATGGCTTCGTTGGCTATGCACACTCCATGTTCATTGGCTCCCATTTCTGCCCCCCAAAGCCATGCAGGTCTGCTTATCACAATGGCATGGGTCCTGGGAACTTGGTTGATTGAAATGTAAGTGCACTAAAAAATGAAGACAGAAGAAAGAAAGGGCCATTATCTGTCAGGTACTACTTAGTTTTCACCTTGGTATTTACATTAAACCACCACATCCATTACAAACAGAGCCGAGAAATAAAAGGCCTTGGGAACAACTAGACTCAAAAGACACCGCACATCTCAAAGCAGCTCAAAGGTTTCCACAGTGAGTTTCAATCTTGCCACTCACTCAGTTTCCAGTCTCTTTAGTTTAAGCCAATCTGTGCATAATGAAGATACCTATCAGATCAGATCAGATCAGTCACTCAGTCGTGTCCGACTCTTTGCGACCCCATGAATGGCAGCACGCCAGGCCTCCCTGTCCATCACCAACTCCTGGAGTTCACTCAGACTCACGTCCATCGAGTCAGTGATGCCATCCAGCCATCTCATCCTCTGTCGTCCCCTTCTCCTCCTGCCCCCAATCCCTCCCAGCATCAGAGTCTTTTCCAATGAGTCAACTCTTTGCATGAGGTGGCCAAAGTACCGGAGTTTCATAGCATCAGTCCTTCCAAAGAAATCCCAGGGCTGATGTCCTTCAGAATGGACTGGTTGGATCTCCTTGCAGTCCAAGGGACTCTCAAGAGTCTTCTCCAACACCACAGTTCAAAAGCATCAATTCTTCGGCTCTCAGCCTTCTTCACAGTCCAACTCTCACATCCATACATGACCACAGGAAAAACCATAGCCTTGACTAGACGATCCTTTGTTGGCAAAGTAATGTTTCTGCTTTTGAATATGCTATCTAGGTTGGTCATAACTTTCCTTCCAAGGAGTAAGCAGTTTTAATTTCATGGCTGCAGTCACCATCTGTAGTGATTTTGGAGCCCAGAAAAATAAAGTCTGACACTGTTTCCACTGTTTCCCCATCTATTTCCCATGAAGTGGAGGTCTATTTTCATGTACCAGATATTGAGCTGGTCTCTGCCCTGAATATTCTGTATCTGGTCATTTCAAAAGGCATGGATGGCCACCAGCATTTCAAACAAGCATACCTATTTATTTGCAAAACTCCTTCTAGATTAGTGGTTTTCAAACTCTGTAAAAGTTATAGAGCTCTATCTGTAAAGGAAATTGTACTTAGACGCCTAACATAGAAAGCAGATAAAAAGGAAGATGCTTTGTCTGCAGAACAGAGGTCCCTTAAGCTTCCTGCAATGATCCCCGTCTCCTTAGAACATAGTTTGACAACCTACACGATTGCTCTGGTGTACAAAAGAGAAAAACATGGTGACACTTTACATATCACTAATGCATTACGCGTACACTCTCTTATCCACTATGCTTCCCAGTCTGCCCCATTTGATCCCCACACTAAGCCCATGAGGAAACAGTCCAAGAAAGGCGTTTTCTGAACTCCTTTTACAACTGTGGTACAAGCCACTTAGAGCTGTGTCTTACCTCCTCCGGTCCCATGCCTGTTCTTCCATTCACCTCAATACACTTTGACCAGTTCTATTGTCTTTATGCTTTGGGGTAAAAGTTTGCATGGAGGAAGGATTCTGAGGCTAAAAATACTTGGAAAGAAATAGCTTGGTCTAGATTAGCTCATTCCTTTCCAAGTAAAGACAGCAGCCTGGAAAGCACTCAGAGCCTTCCCCTTCCCACACTGGGCCCCTAGGAGACTCCACTGGAGCATCAGGAAAAGCACTAAACTAGGCTGGCCTCGGGGCCTCCTGACACTGATATTCTAGTATCTATGACACCCTCTTCCCAAGAAGGCTGCGCAACTCAGGGCTTTAAATTATACAGGGCTTTTTAGCTGTCAGGGGAGAACTCTATCAGCCGCAGCATCCATTTACACTTTAATTTGGGCATCTGAAAGCACTGGATCAACTGCAGCCTTAGATCTCTTTTTTTGATTCAACACCCAGTTATATTTCTGAATGCAGCCCAGAAAGCTATTCTGCATTGATTTTCCATAATCTCTAAACCCCAGGTAAGGGCTGAAATGAACACTCACTGGTCATGTGACATCTGTATCTTCACAATCCACATTAGGTATTGCTCTGCCCTGGGATAATGTTATTTCACTTGGTAACTATTTGTAAACTGAAAGCTGATTAAACTCAGAGGTTGTCAAGAGACCCTTGAGTTTTTCATGGCAAACTGATAATAAAATATACTCTTGAAATGTTTTCCCCTATTCAGTTCCCTATGGTTATTTATTTTTTAAAAAAAATGATCCTTTGACAACAAAAAACTGGCCAAAGCACTAAACAAACTATGGTCCTCTGCGCTCTTCTACATGGAATTGCAGGATATGTGTTAGGATTGCATTATTTCATGCAAAAAGCAGTCCAGACATTGATCAACACTTTCCAAAACCCCTGTACCCACTGAGGTCGAGTGACAAATTCTGTCTTGAAAAGACTGAGTAAATAGGGAAGGAATCTCAACTTCCTAAGCACAGATTTATCATAATTTTTTTAAGGACAGGAAAAAAGCAAAAATAGGAAATGAGCTTATTTATTTGTCCTCAAATTCATGTCTACACCTTCATTCCCATTTCATCAATTATCTACACCACACACAAGAGCAGCAACCACACACAAGGCATCTTGTGCAAAGTGCTGCTGGCAGATAAGTCAGTGAGGGGCCCAGTCTCTGTCCCTTCAGTTGGCAAAGGAGAAGGCACACACACAAATGACCATGACCACCGGCCAACTTAAGGCGTGTCTGCTTAACAGGCACTGCATCTCCCCCTCCTCCCACCTTATGAAAAGTGAAAGTCCCCAGTAGTGCCCAATTCTTTGTGACCTCTTGGACTATACTGTCCATGGAATTCTCCAGGCTAGAATACCAGAGTGGGTAGCCTTTCCCTTCTCCAGGGGATATTGCTAACCCAGGGATTGATCCCAGGTCTCCCACATTGCAGGTAGATTCTTTACCAGCTGAGCCACAAGGGAAGCCCAAGAATACTGAAGTGGGAAGCCTATACCTTCTCCAGGGGATCTTCCTGATCCAGAAATCGAACTGGGGTCTCCTGCATTGCAGGCGGATTCTTGACCAACTGAGCTATGAGGGAAGCCTTTGCACTTCTGATCAACCCAATCCTGCTGTTCTTTTTCCTTTTCCAATTCCACTCCATTGTAACCCTTCCAAAATACTATATAATTGACTTATGTACTGCATGTGCAGTTTATGTATGATATTTTCCCAGGCTAGAATGTAAGCTCCATGAGAGATACAGAAATGAGAGAGGGCTCGATCCCAAATCTAGTACATAGCAGGCATCAATAAGTGAATGAATGAATCAGTAACAAAGGTCAGAGGGAGCATAATTGAGGTTCAAAGGCAAGGAAACACATCCAAGAGGGCGGAGGTTTTATCAAGTGGGTGACATTTGAGTTGACCTTGCAAACCGCACCAGACATGGAGGTATTTCAGACAGAGGAAAGAGAATGAGAAGAAAAAGGTGGGGATGTCAAAAATGTGTTTCCGGTTCAGGGAGGTCCTCCACTCTGCCACTTAGGGAAGCCGTGATGGCACCGAGTCACAGGACTGCAAAAGCATAGTAAGTACTGACTGATAAAAGTGCTGAACGCTGAATCCAAAAGACCATATGGTCTTCGTGGGAGTTCAAAATACATGCAGCCAACTTGACACTTTTCACACCAAAATTGGAATCGTGAGGAAGCAAGGAGATCCCCAACTAGACATATAAGCTAAATCAGCCCCTTTCAAGCACCAGGCTGAACGCTGATCCCCAGATCCCTGCACAGGACACAGGGCAGCCGGTGAGGGGGAGCTGGTGTGTGAGCACCCCAGTCTTACGTGTGTGCGCTCAGTTGCTCAGTCACGTCCAACTCTTTGTGACCCCATAGACTGTAGCCTGCCAGGCTCCTCTGTCCATGGGATTCTCCAGGCAAGAATACTGGAGTGGGTTGCCATTTCCTTCTCCAGGGGATTTTTCCGACTCAGGGATTGAACCCTGTGCC